>NC_092229.1:23225255-23525255 GCF_036320965.1 Panulirus ornatus | reverse complement strand
TCCCTCCACCTCCGACACATATATCCTCTTGGTCAATCTTTCCTCACTCATTCTCTCCATGTGCCCAAACCACTTCAAAACACCCTCTTCTGCTCTCTCAACCACGCTCTTTTTATTTCCACACATCTCTCTTACCCTTACGTTACTCACTCGATCAAACCACCTCACACCACACATTGTCCTCAAACATCTCATTTCCAGCACATCCATCCTCCTGCGCACAACTGTATCCATAGCCCACGCCTCGCAACCATACATTGTTGGAACCACTATTCCTTCAAACATTCCCATTTTTGCTTTCCGAGATAATGTTCTCGACTTCCACACATTCTTCAAGGCCCCCAGAATTTTCGCCCCCTCCCCCACCCTATGATCCACTTCCGCTTCCATGGTTCCATCCGCTGCCAGATCCACTCCCAGATATCTAAAACACTTCACTTCCTCCAGTTTTTCTCCATTCAAACTCACCTCCCAATTGACTTGACCCTCAACCCTACTGTACCTAATAACCTTGCTCTTATTCACATTTACTCTTAACTTTCTTCTTCCACACACTTTACCAAACTCAGTCACCAGCTTCTGCAGTTTCTCACATGAATCAGCCACCAGCGCTGTATCATCAGCGAACAACAACTGACTCACTTCCCATGCTCTCTCATCCCCAACAGACTTCATACTTGCCCCTCTTTCCAAAACTCTTGCATTTACCTCCCTAACAACCCCATCCATAAACAAATTAAACAACCATGGAGACATCACACACCCCTGCTGCAAACCTACATTCACTGAGAACCAATCACTTTCCTCTCTTCCTACACATACACATGCCTTACATCCTTGATAAAAACTTTTCACTGCTTCTAACAACTTTCCTCCCACACCATATATTCTTAATACCTTCCACAGAGCATCTCTATCAACTCTATCATATGCCTTCTCCAGATCCATAAATACTACATACAAATCCATTTGCTTTTCCAAGTATTTCTCACAGACATTCTTCAAAGCAAACACCTGATCCACACATCCTCTACCACTTCTGAAACCACACTGCTCTTCCCCAATCTGATGCTCTGTACATGCCTTCACCCTCTCAATCAATACCCTCCCATATTATTTACCAGGAATACTCAAGAAACTTATACCTCTGTAATTTGAGCACTCACTCTTATCCCCTTTGCCTTTGTACAATGGCACTATGCACGCATTCCGCCAATCCTCAGGCACCTCACCATGAGTCGTACATACATTAAATAACCTTACCAACCAGTCAGTAATTCAGTCACCCCCTTTTTTAATAAATTCCACTGCAATACCATCCAAACCTGCTGCCTTGCCGGCTTTCATCTTCCACAAAGCTTTTACTACCTCTTCTCTGTTTACCAAATCATTTTCCCTAACCCTCTCACTTTGCACACCACTGCGACCAACACACCCTATATCTGCCACTCTATCATCAAACACATTCAACAAACCTTCAAAATACTCACTCCATCTCCTGACATCACCACTACTTGTTATCGCCTCCCCATTAGCCCCCTTCACTGAAGCTCCCATTTGCTCCCTTGTCTTACGCACTTTATTTACCCCCTTCCAAAACATCTTTTTATTCTCCCTAAGATTTAATGATGCTCTCACCCCAACTCTCATTTGCCCTCTTTTTCACCTCTTGCACCTTTCTCTTGACCTCCTGCCTCTTTCTTTATACATCTCCCACTCATTTGCATTTTTTCCCTGCAAAAATCATCCAAATGCCTTTCTCTTCTCTTTTACTAATAATCTTACTTCTTCATCCCACCACTCACTACCTTTTCTAATCACTTTTCTAATCACTCACTACCTTTTCTAATCAACCCACCTCCCACGCTTCTCATGCCACAAGCATCTTTTGCGCAAGCCATCACTGCTTCTCTAAATACATCCCATCCCTCCCCCACTCCCCTTACATCCTTTGTTCTCACCTTTTTCCATTCTGTACTCAGTCTCTCCTGGTACTTCTTCACACAGGTCTCCTTTCCAAGCTCACTTACTCTCACCACTCTCTTGGTACTTCCTCACACAAGTCTCCTTCCCAAGCTCACTTACTCTCACCACTCTCTTCACCCCAACATTCTCTCTTCTTTTCTGAAAACCTCTATAAATCTTCACTTTCTCCTCCACAAGATAATGATCAGACATCCCTCCAGTTTCACCTCTCAGCCCAATGGCATCCAAAAAACCCTCTTTCGTGCACCTATCAATTAACACATAATCCAATAACCCTCTGTGGCCATCTCTCTTACTTACATACATATACTTATGTATGTCTCGCTTTTTGAACCAGGTATTCCCAATCACCAGTCCTTTTTCTGCACGTAAATCTACAAGCTCTTCACCATTTCCACTTACAACACTGAACACCCCATGTATACCAATTATTCCCTCAACTGCCACATTACTCACCTTTGCATTCAAATCACCCATCACTATAACCTGGTCTTGTGCATCAAAACCACTAACACACTCATTCAGCTGCTCCCAAAACACTTGCCTCTCATGATCTTTCTTCTCATGCCCAGGTGCATATGCACCAATAATTACCCATCTCTCTCCACCTACTTTCAGTTTTACATTCTATCACATACTCCCACAACTCCTGTTTCAGGAGTAGTGCTACTCCTTCCCTTGCTCTTGTCCTCTCACTAACCCCTGACTTTACTCTCAAGACATTCCCAAACCACTCTTCCCCTTTACCCTTTAGCTTCGTTTCACCTAGAGCCAAAACATCCAGGTTCCTTTCCTCAAACATACTACCTATCTCTCCTTTTTTCTCATCTTGGTTACATCCACACACATTTAGACACCCCAATCTGAGCCTTCGAGGAGGATGAGCACTCCCCGCATGACTCCTTCTTCTGTTTCCCCTTTTAGAAAGTTAGAATACAAGGAGGGGAGGGTTTCTAGCCCCCTGTTCCCGTCCCCTTTAGTCGCCTTCTGCGACACGTGAGGAATGCGTGGGAAGTATTCTTTCTCCACTATTCCCAGGGATAGGGGAGACTGTGCTCATGTGTACATAATTCTGTGAAATCACAACTTCATAGAGAATAAAACGAAAGAACCATTTTAATGCTTGGTACCAAGAAATTATGAAATAAAAAAAGGTACTACAAACAGTCCTAGTATAATGTTTTACGATGTATACACATGTATATATATACACATGTATATATCCATACTTGCTGCCTTCATTTATTCCCATCGCCACCCCGCTGCACATGAAATGGCACCCCACTCCCCCTGCTTACGTGCAAGGTAGCGCTAGGAAAAGACAACAAAGGCCACATTCGTTCACACTCAGTCTCTAGCTGTCATGTGCAATGCACCGAAACCACAGCTTCTTTTCCACATCTAGGCCCCACAAAACATTCCATTGTTTATCCCAGACACTTCACAAGCCCTGTTTCAATCCACTGACAGCACGTCGACCCCAGTATACCACATCATTCCAAGTCACTCTATTCCTTGCCGGCCTTTTACCCTCCTGTATGTTCAGGCCCCGATTGCTTAAAATCTTTTTCAATCCATCCTTCCACCTCCAATTTGCTCTCCCACTTCTCCTCATTCCTTCCACCTCTGACACATATACCTCTTTGTCAATCTTTCCTCACTCATTCTCTCCATGTGACCAAACCATGAAATACTCCCTCATCTGCTCTCACTACCACACTCATTTCATTACCACACATCTCTCTTACCCTTTCATTACTTACTCAGTCAAACCATCTCACACCAAATATTGTCCTCAAACATTTCATTTCCTACACATCCACCCTCCTCTGTACAACCCTATCTGCACCCAAGCCTCACAACCATATAACATTTTTGGAACCACTATTTCTTTAAACATACCCATTTTTGCTCTCTCAGATAATGTTCTCGCTTTCCACACATTCTTCAATGCTCCCAGAACCTTCGCCCCCTCCCCCACCCTGTGACTCACTTCCACTTCCATGGTTCTGTCTGTTGCTAAATCCACTCTCAGATATCTGAAACACTTCACCTTCTCTAGTTTTTCTCCATTCAAAACTTACCTCCTAATTAACATGTCCCTCAACCCTACTGAACCTAAATACCTTGCTCTTATTCACATTTACTCTTGACTTCTTTCACACACTTTACCAAACTCAGTCACCAACTTATGTAGTTTCTTACCTGAATCATCCACCAGTGCTGTGTCATCAGCGAACAACAACTGACTCACTTCCCAAGCCCCCTCATCCACAGCAGGTTGCATACTTGCTCCTTTCTCGAAATCTCTTGCATTCACTTCCCTAACAACCCCATCCATAAACAAATGAAACAACCATGGAGACATCACACACCCCTGCCGCAAACCTACATTCACTGGGAACCAATCACTTTTCTCTCTTCCTATATGTACACATGCCCTACATCCTTGATAAAAAATTTTCACCGCTTCTAGGAACTTACCTCCCACACCATATACTCTTAATAGCTTCCACAAAGCATCTCTATCAACTCTGTCATATGCCGCCTTCTCCAGATCTGTAAATGCTGCATACAAATCCATCTGTTTTTCTAAGTATTTCTCTTTTACATTCTTCAAAGCAGTCACCTGATTCATACACCCTTTACCACTTCTGAAACTATACTGCTCTTCTCCAATCTGATGTTATGTACATGCCTTTACCCTCGCAATCAATACCCTCCCATATAATTTCCCAGGAATACTCAACAAACTTATACCTCTGTAATTTGAATACTCATGTTTATGTACATGTATATGTATTTATATGGGCGTTTGTGTATATATCTATATATGCGTGTATATGAGTGGATGGGCCAATTTATATCTGTTTCTTGGTGCTACCTTGCTGATGCAGGAGTTGGAGATTGCTGATGCAGGAGTTGGAGATCAAGTGTAATAAATGAATAAATAGATGTATACTTGTATGCCAGGCACTCATTTACCATCTATCTCAACAATAGTAGTAATTATAGTAGTTGTGTTAGAAGTTGAATTCCCAACAATATTACATGGATACAGGTTATGGGCTATTGATAACGCTGTGTGGAGATGGGTAGATGTGTTGGAAATGAAATGTTTGAGAACAATATGTGGTATAAGGTGGTTTGATTGAGTATGTAATGAAAGTATAAGAGAGGCATGTGGTAATAAAAAAGGTGTGGTTGAGAGAGCAGAAGAGTTTGTGTTGAAATATGGAGAGAATGAGTAAGGAAAGTTTGACAAAGGGGGTATATGTGTCAGAAGTGGTGGGAACAAGGGAAATAGGGAGACCAAATTAGAGAAGGAAAGATGTAGTGAAAAAGATTTTCAGTGATTGGGGCCTAAATGTGTGGGAAGGTGAAAGGCATCCATCTCCTCACCAATGTTCCTATTTGTTCTCTTGTTTTTCGCATAGTGTTAACCTTTTTCTAGAACATCTTGTTATCCCCGAAGTTTTCTGATACTCGTTCACCCCAACTCTCAGTTTTCCTCTTTTTCAACCCCTGCATCATCCTCTTGACTTCCTGCTGCTTTCTCTTATACATCCCCTAATCATTTGCACTCCTTCCTGGTAAGTGCCACCCAAAAGGTCTCTTTTCTCTCTCATATAATATTTTTACTTCATCCCCCCTCTCATTAGCATTTCTAATCTACCCATCTCCTCCCTTTCACATACCACAAGCATCTTTCACACATATCAGCATTGCTTCCCAGTATACCTCCCATTCTTATCTACTCCCCTTGCTTCATTTACTCTCACCTTAACCATCTTATTTTTGCAGCCTCACACCAGGACAACAGTCAACAACAGTACCTGAAACAAAATTGGCACCTTCATTAAAGCCAGCAGTAGATAATGCAAACTCAGGACTTTTGTTCCCAAAGATGTCTTCCAGTCCTTTTGCTCCAAATGCTTCACTCACAGTTGCTACTGGAAGTTCAAGTACATTCTTTGGAACAGCAAAGCAGCTCCCTGCACCAGTTATGAAGACTTCCATTACCTCTCAAACTCAGCCGTCTTCGTCATCATCAGGTGTTTCGAGTATTGGCGTGCCATGTACAGTGCCATTTAATCTTGGAACAAAAAGTGAAGTTATCAAATCCTCCCTAGCTGAAAACAGTTCGAAAGTATTAGAAAGCAGTGTTGGGCAAGGACTAAAATTTCCATCTTTTCAGCTTCCACAAGCCAGTTCTGTAGCTGGGAGTATTAGTATGGGTAAACCGGCCCTTATGTCGGTGACTTCTACTGCTTTAAAGGCAAAATCCCCTTCTCCCACCGCTTCTGATATCCCAAAGCAAGCTGATGGTCAGGTTAGCAACAAACTTCAAAGTACTTCAGTGTTGCCTCAAAAACCATCTGCAGGGATAGAGATGGATGCAGGCCTCATGTCAACTATTGCATCTGCAACAACCCAGTTTGAAGAAGAACTTCAAGAGCATTTAAGTACCAGCCAGTCCAGAACAGAGGTAAATACATAGTGTTTAGAAGCTTGATATATTTAATGCATTAAGTATATTTTCACTCTCCATTGTCCCATGCAAGTTGTCGTACATTTCAAAATGTGTTGGGTTGTCGAGTGGAGAGAGAGAGAGAGAGAGAGAGAGAGAGAGAGACTATAATGAGATTTTGCCTTGAAGGCAGGGCTGACACATAGAGCCCACCTTTTTAGTGCTGGTGCAGAGAAAACATCAGGGGACATCATCCTAGAATTCAAGATTTTCCAGCAGACCTATTGTGTATTAAGTAAAGGGAAGAAGTAAAGTGTAAAGGGGCCCATGAATGATATCCTGTGGTTTTCAGTCTGATTTTGCCAGTTGTTGGGAATTCGGTATAAGTTGGGAGTTGGAAAATCTCGGATTCAAATCAAATGCTCAAAGTGCTGCCTACCTCAGTATATCAAAAATGTTTAAAGTACTGTACACACTTAAAGAATGCAAAAGCAGTAAATGTTGTGAGTGATTGATATAGGAAGAATGAACAAATGTTCTAAAGAATTAGTTTACAGAGATATCACAGTATGTATATAAAGTTGGTACAATATTTACTACCACAAGGCAACATTAACTGTTGAGTATTCAAATTACTCTTGGGATATATCAGATTTGTTTGCAGTTTTTTCTGATGAAATTAAGATATTTAGAAATGGAAATAGTAATATTGAAGTACCTTGAACAGACAATTTTTACTAGGTCCACATCAAGAAGGAAACATGAAATGATTAAGAAACTGGATCAGCAGTTAACTTTATTAGAGGTTATGTACAGAAGCTTAAGGATCAAATCGAAGACCATGGATATTGTCATGAGATGAGAGAGGAACTTAGCTGTGTAAGGAATAAAGCTGTTTGATGTGAACAAAAACTCATTTTGATGGAAGGGATTCATGAGTTACATGCTCACAGGAAGAAAGTTGTTTTCATTTTAGTGGAAGGTATTCATGAGTTACTTGCTCACAGGAAGAAAGTTGTTTTCATTATAAAATAAATAAGGTCAGATGGTCTTTTCTAGTTGTTTAAGAGGTTTTTCAGCTGCAGGAAAGGACTGGAAACATAGAATCTATTGGCATTAGTAGGGAGGGAGATGTGGTTGTGGCAGTTGACCAACAGACACAGAGCATGAGGAATAATGTAGTGGAACATAGACTTAACTCCATACTAACAGAGGTAGACAGGGAATTAAAGGATGTTGTGGAAAAAGTAACATACTCTGTTAGAGATGGGGTAATCCAGGAACTTTATAACTTGATTGATGGAAGTGTTAGAAAAGTGCAAATTACTCGAGACCAATGCTTGTTACCTAAAAGGTAGGTTTTAGAGCAAAGTTGAGACAAAGAGGTTAATAGTACAATACTGAAGGATCTGACTGATAAGTGGATGGCACCAAAATTTGAAAAATTAGTAAAATAGAAGGTTGATAGATGCATCTATCTCTCTATCTCTAATCCCCTTTGTCTCCAGGAACTCCCATTAAAGGGGTAGCCACTGCAAAAGAATCTCCATTTATCTCTGTCCTTACATGCCTCCCTCGCATAAATCATTCCATGCATTCTTTCACCATTTCTCTCCCTCCAGTACACTTCCACTGTATTTCTGCATGTCACTGGTGATCTTTCTATCACACCAACCCCTTTAGACCTTGTAAACTCACAATCTTGCTTTCTTACTACATGCCCAAACCACCTCAAAGTATTATGTTTCACCCACTCTGCCACTCCAATACTCATTCCCTTTGAATTCCTTGCCATACCACATCTCTTTAACACCCCTTCATTTCTTTCTTCACTTTCATATTTACACCTCTACCCTACATTATTCAATTAAGGGACCCTCTTACTCTTCTTCCCTTCCCTATCATCAAACTTAGCCTAAATATCTTCTAAATACTTAAGTTCTCTCACCACTTTTAGTCCTTCTACCTCCTTATTCTCAATGCTCTTTGGAACCCTCTCTTCAATCACTCTATTGGGTTTTGCAGAATCTGTACTTTCACTCTTTCCTTACAAACACCCTTACTTAACTTTTTTTTTTTTTTTTTTTGCCGCTGTCTCCCGCATTTGTGAGGTAGCGCAAGGAAACAGACGAAAGAAATGGCCCAACCCACCCCCATACACATGTATATACATACGTCCACACACGCAAATATACATACCTACACAGCTTTCCATGGTTTACCCCAGACGCTTCACATGCCCTGACTCAATCCACTGACAGCACGTCAACCCAGGTATACCACATCAATCCAATTCACTCTATTCCTTGCCCTCCTTTCACCCTCCTGCATGTTCAGGCCCCAATCACACAAAATCTTTTTCACTCCATCTTTCCACCTCCAATTTGGTCTCCCACTTCTCCTCGTTCCCTCCACCTCCGACACATATATCCTCTTGGTCAATCTTTCCTCACTCATTCTCTCCATGTGCCCAAACCATTTCAAAACACCCTCTTCTGCTCTCTCAACCACGCTCTTTTTATTTCCACACATCTCTCTTACCCTTATGTTACTTACTCGATCAAACCACCTCACACCACACATTGTCCTCAAACATCTCATTTCCAGCACATCCATCCTCCTGTGCACAACTCTATCCATAGCCCACGCCTCGCAACCATAGAACATTGTTGGAACCACTATTCCTTCAAACATACCCATTTTTGCTTTCCGAGATAATGTTCTCGACTTCCACACATTCTTCAAGGCTCCCAGGATTTTCGCCCCCTCCCCCACCCTATGATCCACTTCCGCTTCCATGGTTCCATCCGCTGCCAGATCCACTCCCAGATATCTAAAACACTTTACTTCCTCCAGTTTTTCTCCATTCAAACTTACCTCCAAATTGACTTGACCCTCAACCGTACTGTACCTAATTACCTTGCTCTTATTCACATTTACTCTTAACTTTCTTTTTTCACACACTTTACCAAACTCAGGCACCACCTTCTGCAGTTTCTCACATGAATCAGCCACCAGCGCTGTATCATCAGCGAACAACAACTGACTCACTTCCCAAGCTCTCTCATCCACAACAGACTTCATACTTGCCCCTCTTTCCAAAACTCTTGCATTCACCTCCCTAACAACCCCATCCATAAACAAATTAAACAACCATAGAGACATCACACACCCCTGCCACAAACCTACATTCACTGAGAACCAATCACTTTCCTCTCTTCCTACACGTACACATGCCTTACATCCTTGATAAAAACTTTTCACTGCTTCTAACAACTTGCCTCCCACACCATATATTCTTAATACCTTCCACAGAGCATCTCTATCAACTCTATCATATGCCTTCTCCAGATCCATAAATGCTACATACAAATCCATTTGCTTTTCTAAGTATTTCTCACATACATTCTTCAAAGCAAACACCTGATCCACACATCCTCTACCACTTCTGAAACCACACTGCTCTTCCCCAATCTGATGCTCTGTACATGCCTTCACCCTCTCAATCAATACCCTCCCATATAATTTACCAGGAATACTCAACAAACTTATACCTCTGTAATTTGAGCACTCACTCTTATCCCCTTTGCCTTTGTACAATGGCACTATGCACGCATTCCGCCAATCCTCAGGCACCTCACCATGAGTCATACATACATTAAATAACCTTACCAACCAGTCAATAATACAGTCACCCCCTTTTTTAATAAATTCCACTGCAATACCATCCAAACCTGCTGCCTTGCCGGCTTTCATCTTCCGCAAAGCTTTTACTACCTCTTCTCTGTTTACCAAATCATTTTCCCTAATCCTCTCACTTTGCACACCACCTTGACCAAAACACCCTATATCTGCCACTCTATCATCAAACACATTCAACAAACCTTCAAAATACTCACTTCATCTCCTTCTCACATCACCACTACTTGTTATCACCTTCCCATTTGCGCCCTTCAGTGAAGTTCCCATTTGCTCCCTTGTTTTATGCACTTTATTTACCTCCTTCCAGAACATCTTTTTATTCTCCCTAAAATTTACTGATAGTCTCTCACCCCAACTCTCATTTGCCCTCTTTTTCACCTCTTGCACCTTTTTCTTGACCTCCTGTCTCTTTCTTTTATACTTCTCCCACTCAGTTGCATTTTTTCCCTGCAAAAATTGTCCAAATTGTACTTGCATATATTTTCAAATACCTAAGCTTACACACAACCTTCTGCAACTCCTCTTCACTCATAGCAAACATCACAGCATCATCTGTAAACGTGCCTGTCACTAGCCACTATACCTCACCACCACACTCCATCTCTGCATCATTTTTCCCTAGTTTTGCTTTCATCTCTCGTATTACTCAATCCATTAATTATATATATTTATTATACTTTGTCGCTGTCTCCCGCATTAGCGGGGTAGTGCAAGGAAACAGACGAAAGAATGGCCCAACCCACCCACATACACATGTATGTACATAAATGCCCACACACGCATATATACATACCTATACATTTCAATGTATACATACATATACATACAGGGACATATACATATATACACATGAACATATTCATACATGCTGCCTTCATCCATTCCCGCCGCCACCCCGCCATGCATGAAATGACACCCCTTTCCCCCCGCGTGTGCTCGAGGTAGCGCTAAGAAAGGACAACAAAGGCCACATTCGTCCACACTCAGACTCTAGCTGTCATGTGTAATGTACTGACACCACAGCTCCCTTTCCACATCCAGGCCCCATAAAACTTTCCATGGTTTACCCCAGACGCTTCACATGCCCTGGTTCAATCCATTGACAGCACGTTGATCCCCGGTATACCACATCGTTCCAATTCACTATTCCTTGCACGCCATTCACCCTCCAGTATGTTCAGGCCCCGATCGCTCAAAATCTTTTTCACTCCATCCTTCCACCTCCAATTTGGTCTCCCATTTCTCCTCGTTCCCTCCTCCTCTGACACATATATCCTCTTGGTCAATCTTTCCTTACTCATTCTCTCCATGTGAAAAAACCATTTCAATAAACCCTCTTCTGCTCTCTCAACACACACTTTTTATTACCACACTCTTTTTATTTCCACACCTCTCTCTTACCCTTTCATTACTTACTTGATCAAACTACCTAACACCACATATTGTCCTCAAACATCTCATTTCCAGCACATCCACCCTCCTCCGCACAACCCTATCTATTGCCCACACCTCACAACCATATTACAGTGTTGAAACCACTATTCCTTCAAACATACACTTTTTTTCCTTTCCAAGATAACGTTGTCAACTTCCATGCATTCTTCTACACTCCCAGAATCTTCGCCACCTCCCCCACCCTGTGACTCACTTCCACTTCCTTGGTTCCATCCGCTGCCAAATCCACTCCCAGATATCTAAAACACTTCACTTCTTCCAGTTTTCTCCATTCAAACTTATTTATATTTATTTATCATACTTTGTCGCTGTCTCCCGCGTTAGTGAGGTAGCGTAAGGAAACAGATGAAAGAATGGCCCAACCCACCCACATACACATGTATTTACATACATGTCCACACACGCTTATATACATACCTATACATCTCAACGTATAAATATATACACACACACCCACATATACATATATACACACACAGACATATACATGTATACACATGTACATAATTCATACTTGCTGCCCTTATTCATTCCCGTCGTCACCCCACCACACATGAAATGACAACCCCCTCCCCCCACATGTGTGCAAGGTAGTGCTAGGAAAAGATAACAAAGGCCACATTCGTTCACAGTCTCTAGCTGTCATGTATAATTCTCCGAAACCACAGCTCCCTTTCCACATCCAGGCCCCACAAAACTTTCCATGGTTTACCCCAGATGCTTCACATGCCCTGGTTCAATCCATTGACAGCACGTTGACCCAGATATACCACATCATTCCTATTCACTCTATTCCTTGCACGCCTTTCACCCTTCTGCATGTTCAGGCCCCGATCACTCAAAATCTTTTTCACTCCATTTTTCCACCTCCAATTTGGTCTTCCACTTCTCGTTCCTTCCACCTCTGACACATATATCCTCTTTGTCAATCTTTCCTCACTCATTCTCTCCATGTGACCGAACCATTTCAAAACACCCTCTTCTACTCTCTCCACCACACTCTTTTTATTTCCACATGTCTCTCTTACGCTTTCATTACTTACTCTATCAAACCACCTCACACCACATATTGTCCTCAAGCATCTAATTTCCAGCACATCCACCCCCCTCTGCACAACTCTATCTATAGCCCATGCCTCGCAACCATATAACATTGTTGGAACCACTATTCCTTCAAACATACCCATTTTTGCTTTCCAAGATAACGCTCTCAACTTCCATACATTCTTCAACACTCCCAGAACTTTTGCTCCCTCCCCCACCCTATGATTCACTTCCGCTTCCATAGTTCCGTCCACTGCCAAATCCACTCCCAGATATCTAAAACACTTCGCTTCCTCCAGTTTTTCTCCATTCAAACTTACCTCCCAATTGACTTGTCTTTCAACCCTACTGTACCTAATAACCTTGCTCTTATTCACATTTACTCTCAGCTTTCTTCTTTCACACACTTTACCAAATTCAGTCACCAGCTTCTGCAGTTTCTTACCGGAATCAGCCACTCGCACTGTATACCATCAGCGAACAACAAGTGACTCACTTCCCAAACTCTCTCATCCACAACAGACTGCATACTTGCCCCTCTTTCCAAAACTCTTGCATTCACCTCTCTAACATCCCCATCCATAAACAAATTAAACAACCATGGAAACATCGTGCACCCCTGCCGCAAACCAACATTCACTGAGAACCGATCACTTTCCTCTCTTCCTACTCGTACACATGCCTTACATCCTCGATAAAAACTTTTCACTGCTTCTGACAGCTTGCCTACCACACCATATACTCTTAATACCTTCCACAGAGCATCTCTATCATCTATATCATATGCCTTCTCCAGATCCATAAATGCTACATACAAATCCATTTGCTTTTCTAAGTATTTCTCACATGCATTCTTCAAAGCAAACACCTGATCCACACATCCTCTACCACTTCTGAAACCACACTGCTCTTCCCCAGTCTGATGCTCTTTACATGCCTTCACCCTCTCAATCTATACCCTCCCATATAATTTACCAGGAATACTCAACAAACTTATACCTCTGTAATTTGAGCACTCACTTTTATCCCCTTTTCCTTTGTACAGTGGCACTATGCAAGCATTCTGCCAATCCTCAGGCACCTGACCATAAGTCCTACATACATTAGATAACCTTACCAACCAGTCAACAATACAGTCACCCCCTTTTTTAATAAATTCCACTGCAATACCATCCGAACCCGCTGCTTTGCCAGCTTTCATCTTCCGGAAAGCTTTTACTACCTCTTCTCTGTTTACCAAATCATTCTCCCTAACCCTCTCACTTTGCACATCATCTCGACCAGAACACCCTATATCTGCCACTCTATCATCAAACACATTCAACAAACCTTCAAAATACTCACTCCATCTCCTCACACCACCTCTACTTCTTATCACTTCTCCATTAACTCCCTTCACTGATGTTCCCATTTGTTCGCTTGTCTTACACACTTTATTTACCTCCTTCCAAAACATCTTTTTATACTCCCTAAAATTTAATGATACTCTCTCACCCTAACTCTCATTTGCCCTCTTTTTCACCTCTTGCACCCTTCTCTTGACCTCCTGCCTCTTTCTTATATACATCTCCCAGTCATTTGCATTATTTCCCTGCAAAAATCGTCCAAATGCCTCTCTCATCTCTTTCATTAATAATCTTACTTCTTCATCCTACCACTCACTACCCTTTCTAATCTGCCCACCTCCCACGCTTCTCATGCCACAAGCATCTTTTGCGCAAGCGATCACTGCTTCCCTAAATACATCCCATTCCTTCCCCACTCCCCTTCCGTCCTTTGCTCTCACCTTTTTCCATTCTGTACTCAGTCTCTCCTGGTACTTCCTCACACAAGTCTCCTTCCCAGGCTCATTTATTCTCACCACTTTCTTCACCACAACATTCTCTCTTCTTTTCTGAAAACCTCTACAAATCTTCACCTTTGCCTCCACAAGATAATGATCAGACATCCCTCCAGTTGCACCTCTCAGCACATTAACATCCAAAACTCTCTCTTTCGTGCACCTATCAATTAACACGTAATCCAATAACGCTTTCTTACCATCTCTCCTACTTATATACGTATACTTATGTATATCTCTCTTTTTAAACCAGGTATTCCCAATCACCAGTCCTTTTTCAGCACATAAATCTACAAGCTCTTCACCATTTCCATACAAACTTGCCTCCCAATTTACTTGTCCCTCAACCCTTGCTCTTATTCACATTTACTCTCAGCTTTCTTCATTCACACACTTTACCAAACTCAGTCACCAACTTCTGTAGTTTCTCACCTGAATCAGCCACCAGGGCTCTATCATCAGCAAATGACAACTGACTCACTTCCCAAGCCCTTTCATCCCCAACAGACTGCATACTTGCCCCTCTCTCCAAAACTCTTGCATTCATCTCCCTAACAACCCCATCCATAAACAAATTAAACAACCATGGAGACATCACTCACCCCTGCCATAAACCGACATTCACTGAGAACCAGTCACGTTCCTCTCTTCCTACTCGTACATATGCCTTACATCCTTGATAAAAGCTTTTCACTGCTTCTAGCAATTTACCTCTCACACCATATACTCTTAATACCTTCCACAGAGCATCTCCATCAACTCTATCATATCCCTTCTCCAGATCCATAAATGCTACATACAAATCTATCTGCTTTTCTAAGTATTTCTCATATATATTCTTCAAAGCAAACACCTGATCCACACATCCTCTACCACTTCCGAAATCACACAGCTCCTCCCCAATCTTATGCTCTGTACATGCCTTCACCCTCTCAATCAATACCCTCCCATATAAAATCCCAGGAATACTCAAGAAACTTATACCTCTGTAATTTGAACACTCACTCTTATCCCCTTTGCCGTGTACAATGGCATTGTACATACATTCGGCCAATTCTCAGGCCCTTCACCATGAACCATACATATATTGAATATCCTCCTCAACCAATCAACAACACAGTCACCCCCTTTTTTAATAAATTCCACAGCAATACCATCCAAACCCACCACCTGGCTGGCTTTCATCTTCCGGAAAGCTTTCACTTCCTCTTCTCCTTTTACCAAATCATTCTCCCGGACCCTCTCACTTTGCACACCACCTCGACCAAAACATCCTATATATGCCACTCTATCCTCAAACGCATTCACCAAACCTTCGAAATACTCTCTCCATCTCCCTCTCACTTCACCACTACTTGTTATTACCTCCACATTTGCCCCCTTCACTGATGCTCCCATTTGTTCTCTTGTCTTACGCACTTTATTTACCTCCTTCCAGAACATCTTTTTATTCTTCCTACAATTTGATGATACTGTCTTACCCCAACTCTAATTTGTCCTCATTTTCCCCTCATGCACCTTTCTCTTGACCTCTTGCCTCTTTCTTTTATACATCTCCCAGTTATTTGCAGTAATTCCCTGCAAAAATCGTCCAGATGCCTCTCTCTTTCTTCTCTTTCACTAATAATCGTACTTCATCCCACCACTTGCTACCCTTTCTTATCTGCCCACCTCCCACCTTTCTCATGCCACAGGCATCTTTTGCACAAGCCGTCACTGCTTCCCTAAATACACCCCATTCCTCCCCAATCCCATTACATCATTTGCTCTCACCTTTTTCCATTCTGTACTCAGTCTCTCCTGGTATTTCCTCATGCAAGTCTCCCTTCCAAGCTCACGTACTTTGACCACTCTCTTCACCCGAATATTCTCCCTTCTTTTCTGAAAACCTCTGCATATCCTCACCTTTGCCACCACAAGTTAATGATCAGACATCCCTCCAGTTGCCCCTCTCAGCACATTAACATCCAAAAGTCTCTTTCCTGCGCCTATCAATTAACACTTAATCCAATAATGCTCTCTGGCCTTCTCCCCTACTTACATACGTATACTTATGTATATCTCTTTTTAAACCAGGTACTTCCAATCACCAGTGTTTTTTCAGCCCACAAATCTACAAGCTCTTCACCATTTCCATTTACAACACTGAACACCCCATGTACACCAATTATACCCTCAACTGCCACATTACCCACATCATTCAATCCTTATATATGTTAAAAAGTCATGATGACATCATACAGCCCTGCCTCACACCCACATGTATACTGAAGCTTTTGCTTAACTCTCCATCCACCCTTACACATGCATTTGGTACTTTATAGAAGGCTTTCACACCATCCAATAGTTGTTCCCCCTACCCTTTAGCACATCCCATAAAGCATTCTATTCAGCCTAGTCATATGCTTTCTCCAGATTCATAAAAGCTGCATACAGCTTCTTACCTTTTGCTTAATATTTTTCCAGTCTTTTTCTTCACATAATTCTGATCCAAACATGTCCTGCCATTCCTGAAACCTCATTGCTCCTCACATATTCTGCATTCGGTCACTTCAATCACATTATCAGTCAACATTTTGGCATACGCTATTCGTTATACTGAAAAGATATATTTCCCTATAATTGCTACATACATCCTTAGCACCTTTTCCTTTGAATAAGGAAACGATATTAACTTTCACAATCCTCAGGCACAATTTTCTTATTTCTGTGCTAGTTAACATATCAAATGCATCCACTCTATCACACTTTCTCATGCATACTTTAGCATTACAACCATAATCCTATCTACTCCAAGTGCCTTTTTTACCATCAGCCTCATTATTGCCCATTTTACCTCCCATCTTGATATAGGCTCTCCCACTTGTATCCTTTTCTTTCCATCCTCCATACCTGTACATATCACAGCTGCTGGCTCACCTCCCACATTCATCTGCTCTTCAAAATACTCTTTCCATCTTCATTTCACTTCCTCCTTTTGATTTAGTAACTCTCTTTTTTATTTCTCACATTAATGTTTCCACTTTTACATCCACCTCTTTCCTTTTTTACTTCCTTCTAATACAATTTCTTTTTTTTCTGAACTGTTCACACAGCTGTCTTCTAAATCTTTATCTACTCTTTCTTTGCTTTCTTCTATCAGCTTCTTAACTATCTGCCTACACCTCTTATATTCTTCTCTTCCCCTTTGCTGAACTTCTTCTTGTACATTCTTTTCAAACAATTTTCCATATGCCTTTTTTCTTTTGTCATACACCAGATGGATAAGAAAGAGGAGATGGTTACTTAAAGGCTACTGAAAGCTGTAGAATTACCAGACGTGATTTTGGTGATAAAGAAGAATTGGGGGTTATAATCATGATGTAAAGGTACGACCAGTTATGGTTACATTTGACTAGGAGTTATCTAGCCAGGAAGTACTTAGACAAGCAAAGAAACTTGAAAACGAGGTGGAAGTGGTGTGTTCATCAGATGTGAAAGATCCAAGGAAGAGTGTCTGACTATTTATGATTTAGCCAGAATGGCAGGGCTAGAGTGAATTGGTCACCACATGTCTTGCGGTACATATTTATAAATTCTTGGTTCATTTGGGACTAATTTCAACCATATATCAAGTTCCTTTTTAATATTTCTTGTCCTGAGTCATTCATCCACCACTCTTATACTGCAAACATATGTCTTTCCATCTTTTTTGACAAGACTCTGCTTCCTTACTTGTTATGTCCTTTGGTTGCTCTGTCCCTTCATCTCTTGAAAAACTGTTCACTGTTTACATCATTGATATATGATCAGGTCACATCTCACTCAGATCTCTCCCAAGTAGGAAAATTTAAAGCTTTTAGAATTTCTCTGTGACTTAGTTCTCTTAATCCTGATAACATCTTTCTTGCCCTCTAGTGGACTTTATTAGTTCTATGTGCTTCTTCATCTGTAGTGAATAAACATGGTATGTAATTTAGCATGGAAGCTGAAGGTTGTGCCTTTGGATTGGGTGAAATCTGTTATCGTTCCTTTATATAAAGGAATGGGTGTCAAAGTTGTATGTAGTAAGTATTGGGGAATAAAAGTTAAGGATACAAGGAAAAGTGTATGCAAGATTGTTGATTTATAGAGTGATGAAAGTGACTGAATGTAGAATAATTTAGAAGCAAGAGGTTTTTAGGAAAGGTGGAGGATTTGTGGTCCAGAATATTGCAATGAGAATGACTATGTAAAAGTATTTAGTGAAAGGTAAGAACCTGTATGCAGCTTTTAGGGGTGTGGAGAAAGTTTATGACAGAGTCAAGTGGAATACTTTTGAGATGTATTATGAATATTTGGGTTAAGGGAACAACTGGTGGATGATGTGAAAGCCTTCTATAGAGGAACAAATGCCTATGTGAGAGTGGATGGAAAGTTGAGCAAAGCATTCGGTATACATGTGGGTGTGAGACGACTTTGTGATGTCACCGTGGCTTTTTAACATACATATAGATGGAGTGATGAGAGACATGAAAGCAAAACTAAGGAAGATGGAGTGTTGTAGTGAGGTATGGTGGCTAATGACAAACCTATTTGTGGATGATACTGTGTTTGCTGCATTGAAGAGGTACAGAAGGTTTTTTGTTTGTTTTATGTGTTCTTTATGTGTTTAAGCATAGGCGATTGTGAAGGTAATTGCGAGTAAAAGTAACATAATAGTGTTTGAAAGGAAACAGAGTGAAAGTATAGATTTTTCAAAGCCCTATAGAGTGAGAGAGGAAAGGGTACTAAACTGTTATAGATATGGGAGAAAAATGAGTGGAAGAGGTGACAGAATTTAAGCATTTTGGAAGCTATCTTAGGTGAGGTTGGTGATATGGAAAGAGAGATAAGGGAGAGAGCAGTTCGCGGAAGAATCATTGGGTCCATTAATAAGAGTAATGAATGGTTGAAGTATAAGTATGGAAGTGAAGAAAAGATTAAGAGACAGCTTGTACAGCTGAAATACGGACTTGGGATGAGTCACAAAGGGCAAGAATTGAGGCTGTGGAAATGATTTATTTGAGAGGAGCATGCAGAATGACTAGATGGAATGAAGGTAGTAGTGAGGAAGGTCTTTGAGAGATTTGGTGTGGCAGGGAATGCAAAGGGAATTAATTGTGGAGTAGTGAAGTGGGTGAAACGTAATACATTGAAATGGCTTGGGCATGTGGAAAGATACAAGATGGGAGTTAATAAGGAGAGTGCGCAATAGTACGAATAAATGGGTTGATGTGAGAGGAAGGCCAACAGTGACAGGGAAATAAAGATAGAGAGAAATGAGAGAAGAATGCATGGAATGGTGTATGTGAGGGAAGCAGGTAGGAACAGGGATAAGTGGAGACTCTTTTGCTGTGGCCACCCCCTTGAAGGGAATTCCCTTATATGGAGAAGTTTTGGATTTTTACATGCATTATCCATAATACTCTTTTCAAATTTTTGTGTTCTTCCTTTTCCTCTCTTATCTTGCTGTACTCATTCCTTGCTGTCTTATTCCTTACATAAGCTGGCTGGCTGGAGTATTTTCTGTATCTCTGTCACTGCACAAATTGAAACTCTCTTGCTTTTTGATACCTTTGATCACGTCATTCTTACCTCTTTCTTAACCTTGTGTCTGGACTTATCCATATACATGGATAAAAAAAGCAGAGGTCCTAAAGCAGACTTTTGTGGCATTCCATTTTGACACATGCTGCCATCGAATGAGTCACCGTCCTAGTCCTACCTGAAGATGTAGCTTTTAACAGCCCTCTCTTTTGCAGTGTCAGATTCTTTCTAGCCATTCAGATACAGACTATCATCCACCTAGCCCTTTGTTTTGCCCAGAACAGAGCTCACTCTATCATAAAAACTGAAAAAATTAAAGAGTTTTGTTGCAAGTGTCCCCTAGCCCTAAAACTGTGATGCTTCTTAATAGATATCTCCTCCTGCACAGAAATTCTTCCATTTACTCTCTTAAATATCTTTTAAGGTATCTTGCAGACAACACTTATTTGGGAAAGTGGTGTATATGTCACTGTCTCCTCCCAGTCTCCTTTCTTCTATATAGGTATGATGTTTGTCCTCTTCTGTTTAGCTTTTTCGAGCAACATTATGACCAACATTTCAAGCAATGTGCGTCTTCAGCACATGTAGAGAAATTTCAACGTGAACATGAGCCTTTTTATTGGTCAAGACTCTTATTCTTTTTATGCATTCCCAAGATGTTTCAGGGCAATCCAATACCTCCTCATCATTCCAGCTCATTGGTGTTAAGGTTATAGTATCTTCCATTGTGAAAACTCTTTTGAATGTAATTTTTAGTTCCCTGCTCTTCCCTCTTAATCCTAAGCCTTATTAGCTGCTCTTTAACTCATTGGGTACTCCTAATGAATTTATGGAAATTTTAGATAGTCCCTTGCTTTGTAAACTCCTATTTGTACTGTGCGGTGAGAGAGTTTAACATTTATGGAGGTCTCTTTAGAACATTCTCTACTGTCATAAATTTTCTTTAACTTGTGTATACGCGCATTAACCGTGCCCTCAGTCATTCTGATTTATTCTTTCACCACTCCTGTACTTTGAAAAGTACCTCTTTACATATTTCTTAAAAAGTTTCTTGCTTAATTTCATGTTGTGTCCTTTGGTTGCTCTATCCCTACATCTCTCAAAGAACTGTTCACTGTGCATATCAGTGACTTTTTTTAAAAGCATCAGTGTTGTAGCTAGGTCACTTTTTACTTTTCTCTCTTCCAAGGTGGGCAAATTTAAAGCCTTTCCCTGTAACTTAGCTCTGTTATTGCCCTTTTGCAGATCTTCTCTAGTATCTCTTTGTGCTTCTTTAGGTGTAGGGAACAAACTTGAGAAGCATGTACTAGTTTTGGCCTTATATAGGATTTGAGTAGCTTGCTAAATATTTTCTTATCCATTTTATTTTTTTTCAAACTCTTCACCATTTCCTGTGATAGTGAGGTAGCATTAAGAACAGAGGACTGAGCCTTTGAGGGAATATCCTTACTTGGCCCCCTTCTCTGTTCCTTCTTTTGGAAAATTAAAAACGAGATGGGAGGATTTCCAGCCCCCCACTCCCTCCCCTTTTTGTCACCTTCTACAACACTCAGGAAATATGGGATTATGGCTGAAATGCTGAAGTATGGAGGAGAAAATGTGATAGAGTGGATGCATCTTGTATGTATTTTGGCATGGAACCAGAAGGTTGTGTCTGAGGATTAGGTGAAAGCTAATATCATTCCTGTATTCAAAGGAAAAGGTGCTAAGGTGTATGCATGCAGCATTTATGGAGGAATAAGTGTCTCAAGTATACCAGGAAAAGTGTATGCAAGAATATTGATTAATTGATAGAGTGATGGAAGTGACTAAATGCAGAATAAGTGAAGAGCAAAGAGGGTTTAGGAAAGGTAGGGGATGTATGGCTCAGGTTTTTGTAGGAAAGATCACTGTGGAAAAGTATTCAACGAAAGGTAAGAAGTTGTATGCAGCTTTTATGGATCTGGAGAAAGTGTATGACAGAGTTTAGTGGAATGCTTTATGGGATGTGTTAAGAATATATGAAATAGGGGGACAACTGTTGGATGGTGTGAAAGCCTTCTTTCTGTAGAGGAGCAAATATGTGTTTAAGAGTGGATGGAGAGCTGAGTGAAAGTTTTGGGATACATGTATATGTGAGGCAGAGCTGTGTGATGTCAAAGTGGCTTTTTAATATATATATGGATGGAGTGAGAAGAGAGATGAAAACAAAATTAGGGAAAAGGGTTGCAGAGATGGACTGTGATGGTGAAATATGGTGGCTAATGGTAAGCCAGTTTGCAGATGATACTGTGTTGTTTGCTCAGAGTGAAGAGGAGTTGCAGGAGGTTGTAAGTGTGTTTTCTGATGTGTGTAAGCGTAGGAGATTGAAGGTAATTACAAGTAAAAGTAAAGTAATGGTGTTTGAAAGGAAATGGTGAAAATATAGATTTTGTGAAAGGAAATGGTGAAAGTATAGATTTTGTAAAACCATATAGAATGAGAGAAGAATGTACTAAATTGTGCTGTGGATATCGGAGGGAAATGCTGGAAGTAGTGAGAGAATTTAAGTATCTGGGAGCTGTCTTTGGTGATATGGAAAGAGACAGAAGGGAGGGAGCAGTTCAGGGTAGAAGAGTCATTGGGTCCCTTAATAGAATAATGAAGGGTAGAGGTGTAAGTATGGAAGTGAAGAGAGGATTGAGGGACAGCATTGTCCTCCCAACCCTGATCTGTGCAGCCGAAACATGGACGTGGAATGAGTCACAGAGGTCAAGAATCCAGGCTGTGGAAATGAACTATTTTGAGAAGAGCATGTGGTGTGATTAAATGGAATAAAGAAAAAATGAAAGGTTGTACAAAAGATGTGGTATTGCAGGGAATACAAAGGGAATGAATTGTGTGGTGGTAGAATGGGTGAAACGTAATACTTTAAGGTGGTTTGGGCATGTGAAAAGAATGCAAGACTGGGAGTTTACTAAGAGAGTGTATGATTGTACAATTAAAGGAGTTGGTGTGAGAGGAAGACCATCTGTGACATGGGCAAATAGGATGGAGGAATACTGGAGGGAGCTAAATAGTGGAAGAATGTGTGGAATGGTGGATGCAATTGAGGCATGTAAGAACAGGGATAAGTGGAGACTCTTGTGCCATGGCCACCTCTTGATGGGAGTTCTCTGAGGGAATGGGCATCAGAGATGTAGTATAGATAGAAGTAGAGCCTCCACCCCTTTAATGTACTGTGGTGCAACTACATGGATGAAGGCCAAGTGAGGGATATGCTCGAAGAGTCAACTTTGAACATGTAAAAATAATATTTATGAATTAGAATCGTCATGTGCCCTTCACTTCATAAGTGGCCAACCCATGTTCCCAAAGAGAGTTTGGCTAACTTTATGTTAACTTTAATGATTCAAGATGGCAGCATACATGATTAAGGTTGGGATTGTGGCAGCTTGGGTTTATTATAGGACATTAGAATACAGTGAAATAGATGACTTTAGATTTTTTTTTTAAATCCTTCAGGATGTTGTAGTTATGTAAGTGTGGCACTTTTTGTTTTGTGTTTCACTGCCTCACTGGTGTCATCCAAAGAGTTTTGATAGCTTTGTAGGAAAAGTACATGGGTAAAATGTAAATGAGAATTTTTGCTTGAATATATGCTGAAGTTCAAAAGCTGACTTTTTTATGGCTATTTAGAATGTGCAGTTGAGATATCCAGTGATGTAGGTTGTATTAGATGGGCTTTTGGAAAAAAAATCTATAGCGTGTGTGTGCCCCGAAGACGTATTTGGCCTAATGTCTAATCAGTTCTTAGTGATTTTCCCCTTATATGATAGTTACACCTTGTCATTTGTTCTGTAGATTTCAAGTTCTATGTAGAAATTCCATATCTGAGTGTCAACAGATAAATTTCTGTGGAAACTAAAATTTGTTGTATATATTCTTGGAACAGATTGGCGAAAAAGATGAAATGGGAAATATCAGACATTCTCTTGTTGAAGAGACAGAATGGATAGAACAGATGTCATCTACTACATCAGAATTGAAAGGAGAGGTGACACAATTGCACTCTGAAGTCCTTGAGGGCTACACACTGTTGGAAGAAGCAAAAGCGCAGCTTAACAAAATAAAGAATCCAAGGTATGTAGAAGTGTAATTTTTTCTTTTCATACATGATATCCCCCTGAGGATAGGTTATTAGGGATTAAGAAATTTACCCACATATCTCTTGATTGTCTTAAAAGTTGACCAACAAGAATGGGAGTTGGAGCCTGAAAACCCTCCTTTCCAGTATTCTCATTTTCCCAAAAACAGGAATAAAATAAGTTACTGTGCCATGCTTTGATTTGTCTTCGAAGGCTCAGGCAGGGATGTTCAAATGTGCTTGGATGTAACCAGAATGAAAGAAATGGAAGTATAGATGTTATGTTTAATGAGAGAAACTTTGTATTCTGGTTCTGAGTGAAACTTTGGATTGATTGGGAAGGTGGAAGTTGATGGAGAATGATTCAGGAATGTTCAGGGCATAAAGACTGGAGTTCATGAGAAGAGCAAGAGTGAAAGAGGTGACACATCTAATGAAGAAAGAGCAGTGAGACAGTGTCAAAGAATGTAAGGAAATGAATTCAAAACAGGTTATGGCAGTTGGTCCACTGTCAACCCAGTTGTTCATCCACCCATAGAAGTTGGTTGATTAGGGCCTCAGCTGCCTGAACTGTCTCAGCTAACATAAAAAGAATAGTCGGTGGTCATCAGTGCTAATATGCTTGGTGGTAGGGAGAGGAGTTAAGAAGAAAGGGGTGGCTTTTGGGAGGAGATGGGTATGTGCTTTTTCAGTTTTGATGTTAGGGACCAAATCTTTGTGTAAAGGGTTATGAAAACAAATGAGGGTATAATTGTGGGGCATGGGGTCCCTCTCTTCAAAACCTGTGCATTTACCTGCTTCACCACCAAATCCATAAACAATTTAAACAGCCTTGGTGACATTACACACCTGTGCCACAGACCGACCTTCACCTAGAACAACTCACTCTTCTCTCTTCCTTACTCATGCACATGTCTTATACCATTGATAAAGGATTCTTGCTGCTTCTGGTAGCTTTCCTCCCACATCATATTTTCATAAGACCTCCCGCAAGACAGCTTTATCAACCCTATCATATGCTTTCTCTCGGTCCATATGTGCCACAGACAAATTCTTGTTTCTTTTGAGTATTTCTTACCCACATTCTTTAAAGTAGACATCTTATCTACACATCCTTTACTACTTCTAAGACTACATTTTTCCTCCTCAGTGTAATGCTGTGTACATGCCTTCACCCTCTCAGTTACCACTCTCCCATATAACTCACAAGGTATCCTCAACAAACTCATGCATCAGTATTTTGAACACTCATCTTTGTCTGCCCTTGCATTTATACTGTAGCACTATGCATGCATTCTCCCATTCCTCAGGCATCTCATCGTGATCCATACATACATTGAAAATTCTGACAAATCAGTCAGCAACAGTCACCCTCTTTCTCAAGAAATTCATTTGCAATTCCATCAAATCCAGGCACCTTGTCACATTTCATCTTGCACGAGGATTTTACCACCTCTTCTCTCTTCACCGAACTACTTTCCATGACTCACTTCACTTCCCCATGCAAACACCCGACATCTACCACCCTCTCTTGAAACACATATATCAATCCCTCCAAAGACTCACTCTGTCCTTCACCTCATCATTATCTGTTACCACTTTCCCATTTATGCGTTTCACTAATGTTTCCATTTGTTCTCTTGTTTTTCTCACTCTTTTAACCTATTTCTAAAACTTCTTTTTCTTCTTGAAGTTTACTGATACTCACTCACCCCATCTCTCATTTACCATCATTTTCTACCTTACTCTTAACCTGTTGCTTTCTTTTTCATTTGCACTCTTTGCTGTAAGTACATACCATCCATTTACCTCTTTTCTCTTTCCTTTCTCTCCAGCCCATCTCCCACCTTACACATGCCACATGCTTGCCGAAATACCTCTCAGTCCTCATTAACTCCGCTAGCTTCATATACTCTCACCTTTTGCCATTCTACATTCCATCTATGATGGTATGTCTTCACGCAAGTGTCCTTTCCAAGCTCACTTTCACCTCTCACCTCTAACTGGTATCATTTCTTCTCTCACAAAACCCTCTGTGTGTTATGTTCACCATTTTGTATATATCTGCTGAGCTTGTTTGGTCTGTTCTTTGTCTTATTAACATTATAAGAGCTTGACTATTGTTTTTATAATTTTTTTTTTAAAAGATTGCTAGAATCCCATTTGCTTGTGGAGCTGTGTTTTCTTTAAGTAGGTCAATTGCTCCAATTATATCGCTTTCCAATCAAGTCCATCTCATTAACTCTACATGTATATATACCCTAGTGTGAGCTAGGTACCCATTTTACTGACGCAGTCCCCCTAAGGGTGGATAAGCAAGTGGGTTGACAGTGGGCCTATTGCCACAACCAGGATTGGAAGCTATGCACTCAACCCTGGGCAGCCCATGAATGTGTTATGGTCAAGTTTGCTAACTGCTACACCAAGGAAGTGTTTTTGCATACAAGGACGGGATAGAGGTTGTCATTAATGGAATTATCTGTGGGACAGTGAAAGGATCATTGATGAGTAATGATTTTCTTCATATACTTGTTGATGATTCTTTTGTTATGTAGCTGTGATCCAGTTCATAACTCTGTTGATATTTTATTTTTACAGACACTGCTTGTCCCTTCAGTCCCGACCACTTGACCCTCATAGCCGCAAGAAATTGGAAGAAATTCGTTCTTTGTATCAGTATCTTCAAAGTCAGTTGGCAGAGGTGAATACAAGGCTTCATCTTGATTGGGCTGCCTTCACAAATAATGTGAACAACAAGAAGTAAGTAGGAAATCCTCCTAATTCATGTGAACCTGTGTATCATATCCAGTGTTCATGTTTTTTTTCTTATTACTAGCAGAATCAGGCTCTCCAAGCCCTTGTCTGATTTCTTCTGTGGAAAGTTACCACACCCTTTACTGCCACCACACCTTCCCACCCTAGCCACTGTGTCCTACTCACCACCATCATTCGCATCAAATGAAATAGAGTGGAGAAGTATTGATTATAAGGAAAGGTATAAAGAACAGTGGAATTTATTAAAAAAGGGGGTGACTGTATTGTTGACTGGTTGGTATGGTAATTTAATGTATGTATAACTCATGTTAGGTGCCTGAGGACTGGTGGAATGCTTGCATAGTGCCATTGTACAAAGGCAAAGGGGATAAGAGTGAGTGCTCAAATTACAGAGGTATAAGTTTGTTGAGTATTCCTGGGAAATTATATGGGAGGGTATGGATTGAGAGGGTGAAGGCATGTACAGAGCATCAGATTGGGGAAGAGCAGTGTGGTTTCAGAAGTGGTAGAGGATGTATGGATCAGGTGTTTGCTTTGAAGAATGTATGTGAGAAATACTTAGAAAAGCAAATGGATTTGTATGTAGCATTTATGGATCTAGAGAAGGCATATGATAGAGTTGATAGAGATGCTCTATGGAAGGTATTAAGAATATATGGTATGGGAGGTAAGTTGTTAGAAGCAGTGAAAAGTTTTTATCGAGGATGTAAGGCATGTGTATGTGTAGGAAGAGAGGAAAGTGTTTGGTTCTCAGTGAATGTAGGTTTGCGGCAGGGGTGTGTGATGTCTCCATGGTTGTTTAATTTGTTTATGGATGGGGTTATTAGGGAGGTGAATACAAGAGTTTTGGAAAGAGGGGCAAGTATGCAGTCTGTTGTGGATGAGAGAGCTTGGGAAGTGTCAGTTGTTGTTCGCTGATGATACAGCGCTGGTGGCTGATTCATGTGAGAAACTGCAGAAGCTGGTGACTGAGTTTGGTAAAGTGTGTGAAAGAAGAAAGCTGAGAGTAAATGTGAATAAGAGCAAGGTTATTAGGTACAGTAGGGTTGAGGGACAAGTCAAATGGGAGGTAAGTTTGAATGGAGAAAAACTGGAGGAAATGGAGTGTTTTAGATATCTGGGAGTGGATTTGCCAGCCGATGGAACCATGGAAGCGGAATTGAATCATAGGGTGGGGGGAGGGGGTGAAAGTTCTGGGAGCATTGAAGAATTGAAGCATTGAAGTTGAGAACATTATCTTGGAAAGCAAAAATGGGTATGTTTGAAGGAATAGTGGTTCCAACAATGATATATGGTTGCGAGGCATGGGCTATAGATAGAGTTGTGCGGAGGAGGGTGGATGTGCTGGAAATGAGATGTTTGAGGACAATATGTGGTGTGAGGTGGTTTGATCGAGTAAGTAATGTAAGGGTAAGAGAGATGTGTGGAAATAAGAAGAGCATGTTTGAGAGAGCAGGAGAGGGTGTTTTGAAATGGTTTGATCACATGGAGAGAATGAATAAGGAAAGATTGACCAAGAGGATATATGTGTCAGAGGTGGAGGGAACAAGGAGAAGTGGGAGACCAAATTGGAGGTGGAAAGATGGAGTGAAAAAGATTTTGAGTGATCAGGGCCTGAACATGCAGGAGGGTGAAAGGCGTGCAAAGAATAGAGTGAATTGGAACGATGTGGTATACCGGGGTCGACGTGCTGTCAATGGATTGAACCAGGGCATGTGAAGCATAAGGGGTGAACCATGGAAAGTTGTGTGGGGCCTGGATGTGGAAAGGGAGCTGTGGTTTCAGTGCATTATGCATGACAGGTAAAGACTGAGTGTGAACTAATGTGGCCTTTGTTATCTTTTCCTAGCGCTACCTTGTGCACATATGGGGGGAAGGGTTGTCATTTCATGTGTGGCGGGGTGATGACGGGAATGAATAAGGGCAGACAGTATGAATTATGTACATGTGTATATATGTCTGTTTCCTTGCGCTACCTCGCAAACGCGGGAGACAGCGACAAAGTATAATAATAAATATGAAATATATATATACATATATATATATATATATATATATATATATATATATATATATATATATATATATATATTATCCCTGGGGATAGGGGAGAAAGAATACTTCCCACGTATTCCCTGAGTGTCATAGAAGGCGACTAAAAGGGGAGGGAGCGGGGGGCTGGAAATCCTCCCCTCTCAATTTTTTTTAATTTTCCAAAAGAAGGAACAGAGAAGGGGGCCAGGTGAGGATATTCCCTCAGTGGCCCAGTTCTCTTTTCTTAACGCTACCTCACTAACGCGGGAAATGGCGAATAGTTTGAAAAAAAAAATATATATATATATATATATATATATATATATATATATATATATATTTTTTTTTTTTTTTTGCTTTCTCGCTGTCTCCTGCGTTTGCGAGGCAGCGCAAGAAAACAGACGAAAGAAATGGCCCAACCCACCCCCATACACATGTATATACATACGTCCACACACGCAAATATACATATCTACACAGCTTTCCATGGTTTACCCCAGACGCTTCACATGCCCTGATTCAATCCACTTGACAGCACGTCAACCCCGGTATACCACATCGATCCAGTTCACTCTATTCCTTGCCCTCCTTTCACCCTCCTGCATGTTCAGGCCCCGATCACTCAAAATCTTTTTCACTCCATCTTTCCACCTCCAATTTGGTCTCTCACTTCTCCTCGTTCCCTCCACCTCCGACACATATATCCTCTTGGTCAATCTTTCCTCACTCATTCTCTCCATGTGCCCAAACCATTTCAAAACACCCTCTTCTGCTCTCTCACCCACGCTCTTTTTATTTCCACACATCTCTCTTACCCTTACGTTACTTACTCGATCAAACCACCTCACACCACACATTGTCCTCAAACATCTCATTTCCAGCACATCCATCCTCCTGCGCACAACTCTATCCATAGCCCACTCCTCGCAACCATACAACATTGTTGGAACCACTATTCCATCAAACATACCGATTTTTGCTTTCTGAGATAATGTTCTCGACTTCGACACATTCCTCAAGGCTCCCAGAATTTTTAACCCCTCCCCCACCCTATGATCCACTTCCGCTTCCATGTTTCCATCCGCTGCCAGATCCACTCCCAGATATCTAAAACACTTTATATTTATTTTTTATTATACTTTGTCGCTGTCTCCCGCGTTTGCGAGGTAGCACAAGGAAACAGATGAAAGAAATGGCCCAACCCCTCCATACACATGTATATACATACGTCCACACACGCAAATATACATACCTACACAGCTTTCCATGGTTTACCCCAGACGCTTCACATGCCTTGATTCAATCCACTGACAGCACATCAACCCCGGTATACCACATCGCTCCAATTCACTCTATTCCTTGCCCTCCTTTCACCCTCCTGCATGTTCAGGCCCCGATCACACAAAATCTTTTTCACTCCATCTTTCCACCTCCAATTTGGTCACCCTCTTCTCCTCGTTCCCTCCACCTCCGATACATATATCCTCTTGGTCAATCTTTCCTCACTCATTCTCTCCATGTGCCCAAACCACTTCAAAACACCCTCTTCTACTCTCTCAACCACGCTCTTTTTATTTCCACACATCTCTCTTACCCTTACATTACTCACTCGATCAAACCACCTCACACCACACATTGTCCTCAAACGTCTCATTTCCAGCACATCCATCCTCCTGCGCACAACTCTATCCATAGCCCACGCCTCACAACCATACAACATTGTTGGAACCACTATTCCTTCAAACATACCCATTTTTGCTTTCCGAGATAATGTTCTCGACTTCCACACATTCTTCAAGGCCCCCAGAATTTTCGCCCCCTCCCCCACCCTATGATCCACTTCCGTTTCCATGGTTCCATCTGCTGCCAGATCCACTCCCAGATATCTAAAACACTTTACTTCCTCCAGTTTTTCTCCATTCAAACTTACCTCCCAATTGACTTGACCCTCAACCCTACTGTACCTGATAACCTTGCTCTTATTCACATTTACTCTTAACTTTCTTCTTTCACACACTTTACCAAACTCAGTCACCAGCTTCTGCAGTTTCTCACATGAATCAGCCACCAGCGCTGTATCATCAGCGAACAACAACTGACTCACTTCCCAAGCTCTCTCATCCCCAACAGACTTCATACTTGCCCCTCTTTCCAAAACTCTTGCATTCACCTCCCTAACAACCCCATCCATAAACAAATTAAACAACCATGGAGACATCACACACCCCTGCCGCAAACCTACATTCACTGAGAACCAATCACTTTCCTCTCTTCCTACACGTACACATGCCTTACATCCTCGATAAAAACTTTTCACTGCTTCTAACAACTTGCCTCCCACACCATATATTCTTAATACCTTCCACAGAGCATCTCTATCAACTCTATCGTATGCCTTCTCCAGATCCATAAATGCTACATACAAATCCATTTGCTTTTCTAAGTATTTCTCATACATTCTTCAAATGTGTATATATATATATATATATATATATATATATATATATATATATATATATATATATATATATATATATATATATTTTCCCTGGAGATAGGGGAGAAAGAATACTTCCCACGTATTCCCTGCGTGTCGTAGAAGGCGACTAAAAGGGAAGGGAGCGGGGGGCTGAAAATCCTCCCCTTTTTTTTTTCCAAAAGAAGGAACAGAGAAGAGGGCCAGGTGAGGATATTCCCTCAAAGGCCCAGTCCTCTGTTCTTAACGCTACCTTGCTATCGTGGCAAGTGGCGAATAGTATAAAAAAAGAAATATATATATATATATATATATATATATATTTTGATGGAGTGAGTAACTTAAGGGTAAGAGAGATGTGTGGAAATAAAAAGAGCGTTGTTGAGAGAGCAGAAGAGGGTGTTTTGAAGTGGTTTGGGCACATGGAGAGGATGAGTGAGGAAAGATTGACCAAGAGGATATATGTGTCGAAGGTGGAGGGAACAAGGAGAAGAGGGAGACCAAATTGGAGGTGGAAAGATGGAGTGAAAAAGATTTTGTGTGATCGGGGCCTGAACATGCAGGAGGGTGAAAGGAGGGCAAGGAATAGAGTGAATTGGAGCGATGTGGTATACCGGGGTTGACGTGCTGTCAGTGGATTGAAGCAGGGCATGTGAAGCGTCTGGGGTAAACCATGGAAAGCTGTGTAGGTATGTATATTTGCATGTGTGGACGTATGTACATACATGTGTATGGGGGGGGGGTTGGGCCATTTCTTTCGTCTGTTTCCTTGCGCTACCTCGCAAACGCGGGACACAGCGACAAAGTATAATAAAATAAATATAATATATATATATATGTATATATGTATATATATATATATATATATATATATATATATATATATATATATATATATATATATATATATATATATATATATTTATCTATTTATTTTATTTTGCTTTGTCACTGTCTCCCGCGTTTGCAAGGTAGCGCAAGGAAACAGACGAAAGAAATGGCCCAACCCACCCCCATACACAATGTATATACATACACGTCCACACACACAAATATACATACCTATACATCTCAATGTACACATATATATACACACACAGACACATACATATATACCCATGCACACAATTCACACTGTCTGCCTTAATTCATTCCCATCGCCACATCGCCACACATGGAATACCATCCCCCTCCCCCCTCATCTGTGCGAGGTAGCACTAGGAAAAGACAACAAAGGCCCCATTCGTTCACACTCAGTCTCTAGTTGTCATGCAATAATGCCCGAAACCACAGCTCCCTTTCCACATCCAGGCCCCACACAACTTTCCATGGTTTACCCCAGATGCTTCACATGCCCTGATTCAATCCACTTGACAGCACATCAACCCTGGTATACCACATCGATCCAATTCACTCTATTCCTTGCCCTCCTTCCACCCTCCTGCATGTTCAGGCCCCGATCACACAAAATCTTTTTCACTCCATCTTTCCACCTCCAATTTGGTCTCCCACTTCTCGTTCCCTCCACCTCCGACACATATATCCTCTTGGTCAATCTTTCCTCACTCATTCTCTCCATGTGCCCAAACCATTTCAAAACACCCTCTTCTGCTCTCTCAACCACGCTCTTTTTATTTCCACACATCTCTCTTACCTTTACGTTACTTACTCGATCAAACCACCTCACACCACACATTGTCCTCAAACATCTCATTTCCAGCACATCCATCCTCATGCATACAACTCTATCCATAGCCCACGCCTCGCAACCATACAACATTGTTGGAACCACTATTCCTTCAAACATACCCATTTTTGCTTTCCGAGATAATGTTCTCGACTTCGACACATTCTTCAAGGCTCCCAGAATTTTCACCCCCTCCCCCACCCTATGATCCACTTCCGCTTCCATGGTTCCATCCACTGCCAGATCCACTCCCAGATATCTAAAACACTTTACTTCCTCCAGTTTTTCTCCATTCAAACTTACCTCCCAATTGACTTGACCCTCAACCCTACTGTACCTGATAACCTTGCTCTTATTCACATTTACTCTTAACTTTCTTCTTTCACACACTTTACCAAACTCAGTCACCAGCTTCTGCAGTTTCTCACATGAATCAGCCACCAGCGCTGTATCATCAGCGAACAACAACTGACTCACTTCCCAAGCTCTCTCATCCACAACAGACTTCATACTTGCCCCTCTTTCCAAAACTCTTGCATTCACCTCCCTAACAACCCCATCCATAAACAAATTAAACAACCATGGAGACATCACACACCCCTGCCGTAAACCTACATTCACTGAGAACCAATCACTTTCCTCTCTTCCTACACATACACATGCCTTAAATCCTCGATAAAAACTTTTCACTGCTTCTAACAACTTGCCTCCCACACCATATATTCTTAATACCTTCCACAGAGCATCTCTATCAACTCTATCATATGCCTTCTCCAGATCCATAAATGCTACATACAAATCCATTTGCTTTTCTAAGTATTTCTCACATACATTCTTCAAATGTGTATATATATATATATATATATATATATATATATATATATATATATATATATATATAATGTATTTATTTTATTTTGCTTTGTCACTGTCTCCCGCGTTTGCGAGGTAGCGCAAGGAAACAGACGAAAGAAATGGCCCAACCCACCCCCATACACAATGTATATACATACACGTCCACACACGCAAATATACATACCTATACATCTCAATGTACACATATATATACACACACAGACACATACATATATACCCATGCACACAATTCACACTGTCTGCCTTTATTCATTCCCATCGCCACCTCGCCACACATGGAATACCATCCCCCTCCCCCCTCATGTGTGCGAGGTAGCACTAGGAAAAGACAACAAAGGCCCCATTCGTTCACACTCAGTCTCTAGCTGTCATGCAATAATGCCCGAAACCACAGCTCCCTTTCCACATCCAGGCCCCACACAACTTTCCATGGTTTACCCCAGACGCTTCACATGCCCTGATTCAATCCACTGACAGCACGTCAACCCCGGTATACCACATCGATCCAATTCACTCTATTCCTTGCCCTCCTTCCACCCTCCTGCATGTTCAGGCCCCGATCACACAAAATCTTTTTCACTCCATCTTTCCACCTCCAGTTTGGTCTCCCACTTCTCGTTCCCTCCACCTCCGACACATATATCCTCTTGGTCAATCTTTCCTCACTCATTCTCTCCATGTGCCCAAACCATTTCAAAACACCCTCTTCTGCTCTCTCAACCACGCTCTTTTTATTTCCACACATCTCTCTTACCCTTACGTTACTTACTCGATCAAACCACCTCACACCACACATTGTCCTCAAACATCTCATTTCCAGCACATCCTCCCTCCTGCACACAACTCTATCCATAGCCCACGCCTCGCAACCATACAACATTGTTGGAACCACTATTCCTTCAAACATACCCATTTTTGCTTTCCGAGATAATGTTCTCGACTTCCACACATTCTTCAAGGCTCCCAGGATTCTCGCCCCTTCCCCCACCCTATGATCCACTTCCGCTTCCATGGTTCCATCTGCTGCCAGATCCAATCCCAGATATCTAAAACACTTTACTTCCTCCAGTTTTTCTCCATTCAAACTTACCTCCCAATTGACTTGACCCTCAACCCTACTGTACCTAATAACCTTGCTCTTATTCACGTTTACTCTTAACTTTCTTCTTTCACACACTTTACCAAACTCAGTCACCAGCTTCTGCAGTTTCTCGCATGAATCAGCCACCAGCGCTGTATCATCAGCGAACAACAACTGACTCACTTCCCAAGCTCTCTCATCCCCAACAGACTTCATACTTGCCCCTCTTTCCAAAACTCTTGCATTCACCTCCCTAACAACCCCATCCATAAACAAATTAAACAACCATGGAGCCATCACACACCCCTGCCGCAAACCTACATTCACTGAGAACCAATCACTTTCCTCTCTTCCTACACGTACACATGCCTTACATCCTCGATAAAAACTTTTCACTGCTTCTAACAACTTGCCTCCCACACCATATATTCTTAATACCTTCCACAGAGCATCTCTATCAACTCGATCATATGCCTTCTCCAGATCCATAAATGCTACATACAAATCCATTTGCTTTTCTAAGTATTTCTCACATACATTCTTCAAAGCAAACACCTGATCCACACATCCTCTACCACTTCTGAAACCACACTGCTCCTCCCCAATCTGATGCTCTGTACATGCCTTCACCCTCTCAATCAATACCCTCCCATATAATTTACCAGGAATACTCAACAAACTTATACCTCTGTAATTTGAGCACTCACTCTTATCCCCTTTTACTTAGTACAATGGCGCTATGCACGCATTCCACCAATCCTCAGGCTCCTCACCATGAGTCATACATACATTAAATAACCTTACCAACCAGTCAACAATACAGTCACCCCCTTTTTTAATAAATTCCACTGCAATACCATCCAAAGCTGCTGCCTTGCCGGCTTTCATCTTCCGCAAAGCTTTTACTACCTCTTCTCTGTTTACCAAATCATTTTCCCTAACCCTCTCACTTTGCACACCACCTCGACCAAGACACCCTATATCTCCCACTCTATCATCAAACACATTCAACAAACCTTCAAAATACTCACTCCATCTCCTTCTCACATCACCACTACTTGTTATCACCTCCCCATTAGCGCCCTTCACTGAAGTTCCCATTTGCTCACTTGTCTTACGCACTTTATTTACCTCCTTCCAGAACATCTTTATATTCTCCCTAAAATTTTATGATACTCTCTCACCCCAACTCTCATTTGCCCTCTTTTTCACCTCTTGCACCTTTCTCTTGACCTCCTGTCTCTTTCTTTTATACATCTCACACTCAATTGCATTTTTTCCCTGCAAAAATCATCCAAATGCCTCTCTCTTCTCTTTCACTAATAATCTTACTTCCTCATCCCACCACTCACTACCCTTTCTAATCAACCCACCTCCTACTCTTCTCATGCCACAAGCATCTTTTGCGGAATCCATCACTGATTCCCTAAATACATCCCATTCCTCCCCCACTCCCCTTACTTCCATTGTTTAATTTGTTTATGGATGGGGTTGTTAGGGAGGTGAATGCAAGAGTTTTGGAAAGAGGGGCAAGTATGAAGTCTGTTGGGGATGAGAGAGCTTGGGAAGTGAGTCAGTTGTTGTTCGCTGATGATACAGCGCTGGTGGCTGATTCATGTGAGAAACTGCAGAAGCTGGTGACTGAGTTTGGTAAGTGTGTGAAAGAAGAAAGTTAAGAGTAAATGTGAATAAGAGCAAGGTTATTAGGTACAGTAGGGTTGAGGGTCAAGTCAATTGTGTGGTAAGTTTGAATGGAGAAAAACTGGAGGAAGTAAAGTGTTTTAGATATCTGGGAGTGGATCTGGCAGCAGATGGAACCATGGAAGCGGAAGTGAATCATAGGGTGGGGGAGGGGGTGAAAATCCTGGGAGCCTTGAAGAATGTGTGGAAGTCGAGAACATTATCTCGGAAAGCAAAAATGGGTATGTTTGAAGGAATAGTGGTTCCAACAATGTTGTATGGTTGCGAGGCGTGGGCTATGGATAGAGTTGTGCGCAGGAGGGTGGATGTGCTGGAAATGAGATGTTTGAGGACAATGTGTGGTGTGAGGTGGTTGGATCGAATAAGTAACGTAAGGGTAAGAGAAATGGGTGGAAATAAAAAGAGCGTGGTTGAGAGAGTAAAAGATGGTGTTTTGAAATGGTTTGTGCACATGGAGAGAATGAGTGAGGAAAGATTGACCAAGAGGATATATGCGTCGGAGGTGGAGGGAACGAGGAGAAGAGGGAGACCAAATTGGATTTGGAAAGATGGAGTGAAAAAGATTTTGTGTGATCGGGGCCTGAACATGCAGGAGGGTGAAAGGCGGGCAAGGAATAGAGTGAATTGGATCGATGTGGTGTACCTGGGTTGACGTGCTGTCAGTGGATTGAATCAGGGCATGTGAAGCGTCTGGGGTAAACCATGGAAAGTTTTGTGGGGCCTGGATGTGGAAAGGGAGCTGTGGTTTTGGGCATTATTGCATGACAGCTGGAGACTTAGTGTGAACGAATGGGGCCTTTGTTATCTTTTCCTAGCGCTACCTTGCACACATGAGGGGAAGGGGGATGGTATTCCATGTGTGGCGAGGTGGCGATGGGAATGAATAAAGGCAGACGGTGTGAATTGTGTGCATGGGTATATATGTATGTGTCTGTGTGTGTATATATATGTGTACATTGAGATGTATAGGTATGTATATTTTCGTGTGTGGACGTGTGTGTATATACATGTGTATGGGGGTGGGTTGGGCTATTTCTTTCTTCTGTTTCCTTGCGCTACCTCGCAAATGCGGGAGACAGCGACAAAGCAAAATATATGAATAAATAAAATATTTTTTTTTCTTTTAAACTATTTGCCATTTCCTGCGTTAGCGAGGTAGCTATAAGAACAGAGGACTGGGCCTTTTTTGGAATATCCTCCCCTGGCCCCCTCTGTTCCTTCTTTTGGAAAATTAAAAAAAAAAAACCAGAGGGGAGGATTTCCAGCCCCCCGCTCCCTCCCCTTTTAGTCGCCTTGTACGACACGCAGGGAATACATGGGAAGTATTCTTAATCCCCTATCCCCAGGGATAAAATATATATATATATATATATATATATATATATATATATATATATATATATATATATATATATATATATTAAACAACCATGGAGACATCACACACCCCTGCCGCAGACCTACATTCACTGAGAACCAATCACTTTCCTCTCTTCCTACACGTACACATGCCTTACATCCTCGATAAAAACTTTTCACTGCTTCTAACAACTTGCCTCCCACACCATATATTCTTAATACCTTCCACAGAGCATCTCTATCAACTCTATGGATGGGGTTGTTAGGGAGGTGAATGCAAGAGTTTTGGAAAGAGGGGCAAGTATGAAGTCTGTTGGGGATGAGAGAGCTTGGGAAGTGAGTCAGTTGTTGTTCGCTGATGATACAGCGCTGGTGGCTGATTCATTTGAGAAACTGCAGAAGCTGGTGACTGAGTTTGGTAAAGTGTGCGAAAGAAGAAAGTTAAGAGTAAATGTGAATAAGAGCAAGGTTATTAGGTACAGTAGGGTTGAGGGTCAAGTCAATTGGGAGGTGAGTTTGAATGGAGAAAAACTGGAGGAAGTGAAGTGTTTTAGATATCTGGGAGTGGATCTGGCAGCGGATGGAAACATGGAAGCGGAAGTGGATCATAGGGTGGGGGAGGGGGCAATAATTCTGGGAGCCTTGAAGAATGTGTGGAAGTCGAGAACATTATCTCGGAAAGCAAAAATGGGTATGTTTGAAGGAATAGTGGTTCCAACAATGTTGTATGGTTGCGAGGTGTGGACTATGGATAGAGTTGTGCGCAGGAGGATGGATGTGCTGGAAATGAGATGTTTGAGGACAATGTGTGGTGTGAGGTGGTTTGATCGAGTAAGTAACGTAAGGGTAAGAGAGATGTGTGGAAATAAAAAGAGCGTGGTTGAGAGAGCAGAAGAGGGTGTTTTGAAATGGTTTGGTCACATGGAGAGAATGAGTGAGGAAAGATTGACCAAGAGGATATATGTGTCGGAGGTGGAGGGAACGAGGAGAAGAGGGAGACCAAATTGGAGGTGGAAAGATGGAGTGAAAAAGATTTTGTGTGATCGGGGCCTGAACATGCAGGAGGGTGAAAGGAGGGCAAGGAATAGAGTGAATTGGAGCGATGTGGTATACCGGGGTTGACGTGCTGTCAGTGGATTGAATCAGGGCATGTGAAGCGTCTGGGGTAAACCATGGAAAGCTGTGTAGGTATGTATATTTGTGTGTGTGGACGTATGTATATACATGTGTATGGGGGTGGGTTGGGCCATTTCTTTCGTCTGTTTCCTTGCGCTACCTCGCAAACGCGGGAGACAGCGACAAAGCAAAAAAAAATATATATATATATATATATATATATATATATATATATATATATATATATATATATATATATATATATATATGTGAGAAGGAGATGGAATGAGTATTTTGAAGGTTTGTTGAATGTGTCTGATGACAGAGTGGCATATATAGGGTGTTTGGGTCGAGGTGGTGTGCAAAGTGAGAGGGTTAGGGAAAATGATTTGGTAAACAGAGAAGAGGTAGTAAAAGCTTTGCGGAAGATGAAAGCCGGCAAGGCAGCAGGTTTGGATGGTATTGCAGTGGAATTTATTAAAAAAGGGGGTGACTGTATTGTTGACTGGTTGGTAAGGTTATTTAATGTATGTATGACTCATGGTGAGGTGCCTGAGGATTGGCGGAATGCGTGCATAGTGCCATTGTACAAAGGCAAAGGGGATAAGAGTGAGTGCTCAAATTACAGAGGTATAAGTTTGTTGAGTATTCCTGGTAAATTATATGGGAGGGTATTGATTGAGAGGGTGAAGGCAGGTACAGAGCATCAGATTGGGGAAGAGCAGTGTGGTTTCAGAAGTGGTAGAGGATGTGTGGATCAGGTGTTTGCTTTGAAGAATGTATGTGAGAAATACTTAGAAAAGCAAATGGATTTGTATGTAGCATTTATGGATCTGGAGAAGGCATATGATAGAGTTGATAGAGATGCTCTGTGGAAGGTATTAAGAATATATGGTGTGGGAGGCAAGTTGTTAGAAGCAGTGAAAAGTTTTTATCGAGGATGTAAGGCATGTGTACGTGTAGGAAGAGAGGAAAGTGATTGGTTCTCAGTGAATGTAGGTTTGCGGCAGGGGTGTGTGATGTCTCCATGGTTGTTTAATTTGTTTATGGATGGGGTTGTTAGGGAGGTAAATGCAAGAGTCTTGGAAAGAGGGGCAAGTATGAAGTCTGTTGGGGATGAGAGAGCTTGGGAAGTGAGTCAGTTGTTGTTCGCTGATGATACAGCGCTGGTGGCGGATTCATGTGAGAAACTGCAGAAGCTGGTGACGGAGTTTGGTAAAGTGTGTGGAAGAAGAAAGTTAAGAGTAAATGTGAATAAGAGCAAGGTTATTAGGTACAGTAGGGTTGAGGGTCAAGTCAATTGGGAGGTGAGTTTGAATGGAGAAAAACTGGAGGAAGTGAAGTGTTTTAGATATCTGGGAGTGGATCTGTCAGCGGATGGAACCATGGAAGCGGAAGTGGATCATAGGGTGGGGGAGGGGGCGAAAATTTTGGGAGCCTTGAAAAATGTGTGGAAGTCGAGAACATTATCTCGGAAAGCAAAAATGGGTATGTTTGAAGGAATAGTGGTTCCAACAATGTTGTATGGTTGCGAGGCGTGGGCTATGGATAGAGTTGTGCGCAGGAGGATGGATGTGCTGGAAATGAGATGTTTGAGGACAATGTGTGGTGTGAGGTGGTTTGATCGAGTAAGTAACGTAAGGGTAAGAGAGATGTGTGGAAATAAAAAGAGCGTGGTTGAGAGAGCAGAAGAGGGTGTTTTGAAATGGTTTGGGCACATGGAGAGAATGAGTGAGGAAAGATTGACCAAGAGGATATATGTGTCGGAGGTGGAGGGAACGAGGAGAAGAGGGAGACCAAATTGGAGGTGGAAAGATGGAGTGAAAAGGATTTTGTGTGATCGGGGCCTGAACATGCAGGAGGGTGAAAGGAGGGCAAGGAATAGAGTGAATTGGAGCGATGTGGTATACAGGGGTTGACATGCTGTCAGTGGATTGAATCAAGGCATGTGAAGCGTCCGGGGTAAACCATGGAAAGCTGTGTAGGTATGTATATTTGCGTGTGTGGACGTGTGTATGTACATGTGTATGGGGGGGGGTTGGGCCATTTCTTTCGTCTGTTTCCTTGCGCTACCTCGCAACCGCGGGAGACAGCGACGAGGTATAAAAAAAAAAAAAAAATATATATATATATATATATATTTTTTTTTTTTTTTTTTTTTTTTTTTATACTTTGTCGCTGTCTCCCGCGTTTGCGAGGTAGCGCAAGGAAACAGACGAAAGAAATGGCCCAACCCTCCCCATACACATGTACATACACACGTCCACACACGCAAATATACATACCTACACAGCTTTCCATGGTTTACCCCGGACGCTTCACATGCCTTGATTCAATCCACTGACAGCACGTCAACCCCTGTATACCACATCGCTCCAATTCACTCTATTCCTTGCCCTCCTTTCACCCTCCTGCATGTTCAGGCCCCGATCACACAAAATCCTCTTCACTCCATCTTTCCACCTCCAATTTGGTCTCCCTCTTCTCCTCGTTCCCTCCACCTCCGACACATATATCCTCTTGGTCAATCTTTCCTCACTCATTCTCTCCATGTGCCCAAACCATTTCAAAACACCCTCTTCTGCTCTCTCAACCACGCTCTTTTTATTTCCACACATCTCTCTCACCCTTACGTTACTTACTCGATCAAACCACCTCACACCACACATTGTCCTCAAACATCTCATTTCCAGCACATCCATCCTCCTGCGCACAACTCTATCCATAGCCCACGCCTCGCAACCATACAACATTGTTGGAACTACTATTCCTTCAAACATACCCATTTTTGCTTTCCGGGATAATGTTCTCGACTTCCACACATTTTTCAAGGCTCCCAAAATTTTCGCCCCCTCCCCCACCCTATGATCCACTTCCGCTTCCATGGTTCCATCCGCTGACAGATCCACTCCCAGATATCTAAAACACTTCACTTCCTCCAGTTTTTCTCCATTCAAACTCACCTCCCAATTGACTTGACCCTCAACCCTACTGTACCTAATAACCTTGCTCTTATTCACATTTACTCTTAACTTTCTTCTTCCACACACTTTACCAAACTCCGTCACCAGCTTCTGCAGTTTCTCACATGAATCCGCCACCAGCGCTGTATCATCAGCGAACAACAACTGACTCACTTCCCAAGCTCTCTCATCCCCAACAGACTTCATACTTGCCCCTCTTTCCAAGACTCTTGCATTTACCTCCCTAACAACCCCATCCATAAACAAATTAAACAACCATGGAGACATCACACACCCCTGCCGCAAACCTACATTCACTGAGAACCAATCACTTTCCTCTCTTCCTACACGTACACATGCCTTACATCCTCGATAAACACTTTTCACTGCTTCTAACAACTTGCCTCCCACACCATATATTCTTAATACCTTCCACAGAGCATCTCTATCAACTCTATCATATGCCTTCTCCAGATCCATAAATGCTACATACAAATCCATTTGCTTTTCTAAGTATTTCTCACATACATTCTTCAAAGCAAACACCTGATCCACACATCCTCTCCCACTTCTGAAACCACACTGCTCTTCCCCAATCTGATGCTCTGTACATGCCTTCACCCTCTCAATCAATACCCTCCCATATAATTTACCAGGAATACTCAACAAACTTATACCTCTTTAATTTGAGCACTCACTCTTATCCCCTTTGCCTTTGTACAATGGCACTATGCACGCATTCCGCCAATCCTCAGGCACCTCACCATGAGTCAAACATACATTAAATAACCTTACCAACCAGTCAACAATACAGTCACCCCCTTTTTTAATAAATTCCACTGCAATACCATCCAAACCTGCTGCCTTGCCGGCTTTCATCTTCCGCAAAGCTTTTACTACCTCTTCTCTGTTTACCAAATCATTTTCCCTAACCCTCTCACTTTGCACACCACCTCGACCCAAACACCCTATATCTGCCACTCTATCATCAAACACATTCAACAGACCTTCAAAATACTCATTCCATCTCCTTCTCACATCACCACTACTTGTTATCACCTCCCCATTTACGCCCTTCACTGAAGTTCCCATTTGCTCCCTTGTCTTACGCACCCTATTTACCTCCTTCCAGAACATCTTTTTATTCTCCCTAAAATTTACTGATAGTCTCTCACCCCAACTCTCATTTGCCCTTTTTTTCACCTCTTGCACCTTTCTCTTGACCTCCTGTCTCTTTCTTTTATACTTCTCCCACTCAATTGCATTTTTTCCCTGCAAAAATCGTCCAAATGCCTCTCTCTTCTCTTTCACTAATACTCTTACTTCTTCATCCCACCACTCACTACCCTTTCTAAACAGCCCACCTCCCACTCTTCTCATGCCACAAGCATCTTTTGCGCAATCCATCACTGATTCCCTAAATACATCCCATTCCTCCCCCACTCCCCTTACTTCCATTGTTCTCACCTTTTTCCATTTTGTACACATATATATATATATATATATATATATATATATTTTTCTTTTTTCTTTCAAACTATTCACCATTTCCCGCATTAGCGAGGTAGCGTTAAGAACAGAGAACTGGGCCTTGGAGGGAATATCCTCACCAGGCCCCCTTCTCTGTTCCTTGTTTTGGAAAATTAAAAAAAAACGAAAGGGGAAGATTTCCAGCCCCCCGCTCCCTGCCCTTTTAGTCGCCTTCTACGATACGCAGGGAATACATGGGAAGTATTCTTTGTCCCCCATCCCCAGGGATAATATATAGAAAGCGACTAGAGGGGACGGAAGCGGGGGGCCAGAAATCCTCCCCTCCTTGTATTAACTTTCTAAAATGGGAAACAGAAGAAGGAGTCACGCGGGGAGTGCTCATCCTCCTCGAAGGCTCAGAGTGGGGTGCCTAAATGTGTGTGGATGTAACCAAGATGTGAAAAAAGGAGAGATAGGTAGTATGTTTGAGGAAAGGAACCTGGATGTTTTGGCTCTGAGTGAAACGAAGCTCAAAGGTAAAGGGGAAGAGTGGTTTAGGAATGTCTGGGGAGTAAAGTCAGGGGTTAGTGAGAGGACAAGAGCAAGGGAAGGAGTAGCAATACTCCTGAAACAGGAGTTGTGGGAGTATGTGATAGAATGTAAGAAAGTAAATTCTCGATTAATATGGGTAAAACTGAAAGTTGATGGAGAGAGGTGGGTGATTATTGGTGCATATGCACCCGGGCATGAGAAGAAAGATCATGAGAGGCAAGTGTTTTGGGAGCAGCTGAATGAGTGTGTTAGTGGTTTTGATGCACTAGACCGGGTTATAGTGATGGGTGATTTGAATGCAAAGGTGAGTAATGTGGCAGTTGAGGGAATAATTGGTATACATGGGGTGTTCAGTGTTGTAAATGGAAATGGTGAAGAGCTTGTAGATTTATGTGCTGAAAAAGGACTGATGATTGGGAATACCTGGTTTAAAAAGCGAGATATACATAAGTATACTTATGTAAGTAGGAGAGATGGCCAGAGAGCGTTATTGGATTACGTGTTAATTGACAGGCGTGCGAAAGAGAGACTTTTGGATGTTAATGTGCTGAGAGGTGCAACTGGAGGGATGTCTGATCATTATCTTGTGGAGGCTAAGGTGAAGATTTGTATGGGTTTTCAGAAAAAAGAGTGAATGTTGGGGTGAAGAGGGTGGTGAGAGTAAGTGAGCTTGGGAAGGAGACCTGTGTGAGGAAGTACCAGGAGAGACTGAGTACAGAATGGAAAAAGGTGAGAACAATGGAAGTAAGGGGAGTGGGGGAGGAATGGGATGTATTTAGGGAATCAGTGATGGATTGCGCAAAAGATGCTTGTGGCATGAGAAGAGTGGGAGGTGGGTTGATTAGAAAGGGTAGTGAGTGGTGGGATGAAGAAGTAAGAATATTAGTGAAAGAGAAGAGAGAGGCATTTGGACGATTTTTGCAGGGAAAAAATGCAATTGAGTGGGAGATGTATAAAAGAAAGAGACAGGAGGTCAAGAGAAAGGTGCAAGAGGTGAAAAAAAGGGCAAATGAGAGTTGGGGTGAGAGAGTATCATTAAATTTTAGGAAGAATAAAAAGATGTTCTGGAAGGAGGTAAATAAAGTGCGTAAGACAAGGGAGCAAATGGGAACTTCAGTGAAGGGCGCAAATGGGGAGGTGATAACAAGTAGTTGTGATGTGAGAAGGAGATGGAGTGAGTATTTTGAAGGTTTGTTGAATGTGTTTGATGATAGAGTGGCAGATATAGGGTGTTTTGGTTGAGGTGGTGTGCAAAGTGAGAGGGTTAGGGAAAATGATTTGGTAAACAGAGAAGAGGTAGTGAAAGCTTTGCCGAAGATGAAAGCCGGCAAGGCAGCAGGTTTGGATGGTATTGCAGTGGAATTTATTAAAAAAGGGGGTGACTGTATTGTTGACTGGTTGGTAAGGTTATTTAATGTATGTATGACTCATGGTTAGGTGCCTGAGGATTGGCGGAATGCGTGCATAGTGCCATTGTACAAAGGCAAAGGGGATAAGAGTGAGTGCTCAAATTACAGAGGTATAAGTTTGTTGAGTATTCCTGGTAAATTATATGGGAGGGTATTGATTGAGAGGGTGAAGGCATGTACAGAGCATCAGATTGGGGAAGAGCAGTGTGGTTTCAGAAGTGGTAGAGGATGTGTGGATCAGGTGTTTGCTTTGAAGAATGTATGTGAGAAATACTTAGAAAAGCAAATGGATTTGTATGTAGCATTTATGGATCTGGAGAAGGCATATGATAGAGTTGATAGAGATGCTCTGTGGAAGGTATTAAGAATATATGGTGTGGGAGGAAAGTTGTTAGAAGCAGTGAAAAGTTTTTATCGAGGATGTAAGGCATGTGTACGTGTAGGAAGAGAGGAAAGTGATTGGTTCTCAGTGAATGTAGGTTTGCGGCAGGGGTGTGTGATGTCTCCATGGTTGTTTAATTTGTTTATGGATGGGGTTGTTAGGGAGGTAAATGCAAGAGTTTTGGAAAGAGGGGCAAGTATGAAGTCTGTTGGGGATGAGAGAGCTTGGGAAGTGAGTCAGTTGTTGTTCGCTGATGATACAGTGCTGGTGGCTGATTCATGTGAGAAACTGCAGAAGCTGGTGACTGAGTTTGGTAAAGTGTGTGAAAGAAGAAAGTTAAGAGTAAATGTGAATAAGAGCAAGGTTATTAGGTACAGTAGGGTTGAGGGTCAAGTCAATTGGGAGATGAGTTTGAATGGAGAAAAACTGGAGGAAGTGAAGTGTTTTAGATATCTGGGAGTGGATCTGTCAGCGGATGGAACCATGGAAGCGGAAGTGGATCATAGGGTGGGGGAGGGGGCGAAAACTCTGGGGGCCTTGAAGAATGTGTGGAAGTCGAGAACATTATCTCGGAAAGCAAAAATGGGTATGTTTGAAGGAATAGTGGTTCCAACAATGTTGTATGGTTGCGAGGCGTGGGCTATGCATAGAGTTGTGCGCAGGAGGATGGATGTGCTGGAAATGAGATGTTTGAGAACAATGTGTGGTGTGAGGTGGTTTGATCGAGTGAGTAACGTAAGGGTAAGAGAGATGTGTGGAAATTAAAAGAGCGTGGTTGAGAGAGCAGAAGAGGGTGTTTTGAAGTGGTTTGGGCACATGGAGAGAATGAGTGAGGAAAGATTGACCAAGAGGATATATGTGTCGGAGGTGGAGGGAACGAGGAGAAGAGGGAGACCAAATTGGAGGTGGAAAGATGGAGTGAAAAAGATTTTGTGTGATCGGGGCCTGAACTTGCAGGAGGGTGAAAGGAGGGCAAGGAATAGAGTGAATTGGAGCGATGTGGTATACCGGGGTTGACGTGCTGTCAGTGGATTGAATCAAGGCATGTGAAGCGTCTGGGGTAAACCATGGAAAGGTGTGTAGGTATGTATATTTGCGTGTGTGGACGTATGTATATACATGTGTATGGGGGGGGGTTGGGCCATTTCTTTCGTCTGTTTCCTTGCGCTACCTCGCAAACGCGGGAGACAGCGACAAAGTATAATAAATAAATAAAAAAATAAATATTTTTTTTTTTTTTGTCGCTGTCTCACCTCCCAATTGAATTGACCCTCAACCCTACTGTACCTAATAACCTTGCTCTTATTCACATTTACTCTTAACTTTCTTCTTTCACACACTTTACCAAACTCAGTCACCAGCTTCTGCAGTTTCTCACATGAATTAGCCACCAGCGCTGTATCATCAGCGAACAACAACTGACTCACTTCCCAAGCTCTCTCATCCCCAACAGACTTCATCCTTGCCCCTCTTTCCAAAACTCTTGCATTCACCTCCCTAACAACCCCATCCATAAACAAATTAAACAACCATGGAGACATCACACACCCCTGCCGCAAACCTACATTCACTTAGAACCAATCACTTTCCTCTCTTCCTACACGTACACATGCCTTATATATATATATATATATATATATATATATATATATATATATATATATATATATATATATATATATGTATATGCACTACCTCACACAGGTCTCCTTCCCCAGCTCACTTACGCTCACCACTCTCTTCACCCCAACATTCTCTCTTCTTTTCAGAAAATCTCTACAAATCTTCACCTTTATCTCCACAAGATAATGATCAGACATCCCTCCAGTTGCACCTCTCAGCACATTAACATCCAAAAGTCTCTCTTTCGCACGGCTATCAATTAACACTTAATCCAATAAAGCTCTCTGGCCATCTCTCCTACTTACATACATTTTTTTTTTTTTTTTCTTTTTTTTTCTTTGTCGCTGTCTCCCGCGTTTGCGAGGTAGCGCAAGGAAACAGACAAAAGAAATGCCCCAACCCACCCCATACACATGTATATACATACGTCCACACACGCAAATATACATACCTACACACCTTTCCATGGTTTACCCCAGACGCTTCACATGCCTTGATTCAATCCACTGACAGCACGTCAACCCCAGTATACCACATCGCTCCAATTCACTCTATTCCTTGCCCTCCTTTCACCCTTCTGCATGTTCAGGCCCCGATCACACAAAATCTTTTTCACTCCATCTTTCCACCTCCAATTTGGTCTCCCTCTTCTCCTCGTTCCCTCCACCTCCGACACATATATCCTCTTGGTCAATCTTTCCTCACTCATTCTCTCCATGTGACCAAACCATTTCAAAACACCCTCTTCTGCTCTCTCAACCACGCTCTTTTTATTTCCACACATCTCTCTTACCCTTACGTTACTTACTCGATCAAACCACCTCACACCACACATTGTCCTCAAACATCTCATTTCCAGCACATCCATCCTCCTGCACACAACTCTATCCATAGTCCACACCTCGCAACCATACAACATTGTTGGAACCACTATTCCTTCAAACATACCCATTTTTGCTTTCCGAGATAATGTTCTCGACTTCCACACATTCTTCAAGGCTCCCAGAGTTTTCGCCCCCTCCCCCACCCTATGATCCACTTCCGCTTCCATGTTTCCATCCGCTGCCAGATCCACTCCCAGATATCTAAAACACTTCACTTCCTCCAGTTTTTCTCCATTCAAACTCACCTCCCAATTGACTTGACCCTCAACCCTACTGTACCTAATAACCTTGCTCTTATTCACATTTACTCTTAACTTTCTTCTTTCACACACTTTACCAGACTCAGTCACCAGCTTCTGCAGTTTCTCACATGAATCAGCCACCAGCACAGTATCATCAGCGAACAACAACTGACTCACTGCCCAAGCTCTCTCATCCCCAACAGACTTCATCCTTGCCCCTCTTTCCAAAACTCTTGCATTCACCTCCCTAACAACCCCATCCATAAACAAATTAAACAACCATGGAGACATCACACACCCCTGCCGCAAACCTACATTCACTGAGAACCAATCACTTTCCTCTCTTCCTACACGTACACATGCCTTACATCCTCGTTAAAAACTTTTCACTGCTTCTAACAACTTGCCTCCCACACCATATATTCTTAATACCTTCCACAGAGCATCTCTATCAACTCTATCATATGCCTTCTCCAGATCCATAAATGCTACATACAAATCCATTTGCTTTTCTAAGTATTTCTCACATACATTCTTCAAAGCAAACACCTGATCCACACATCCTCTCCCACTTCTGAAACCACACTGCTCTTCCCCAATCTGATGCTCTGTACATGCCTTCACCCTCTCAATCAATACCCTCCCATACAATTTGCCAGGAATACTCAGCAAACTTATACCTCTGTAATTTGAGCACTCACTCTTATCCCCTTTGCCTTTGTACAATGGCACTATGCACGCATTCCGCCAATCCTCAGGCACCTCACCATGAGTCATACATACATTAAATAACCTTACCAACCAGTCAACAATACAGTCACCCCCTTTTTTAATAAATTCCACTGCAATACCATCCAAACCTGCTGCCTTGCTGGCTTTCATCTTCCACAAAGCTTTTACTACCTCTTCTCTGTTTACCAAATCATTTTCCCTAACCCTCGCACTTTGCACACCACCTCGACCCAAACACCCTATATCTGCCACTCTATCATCAAACACATTCAACAAACCTTCAAAATACTCACTCCATCTCCTTCTCACATCACTACTACTTGTTATCACCTCCCCATTTGCGCCCTTCACTGAAGTTCCCATTTGCTCCCTTGTCTTACGCACTTTATTTACCTCCTTCCAGAACATCTTTTTATTCTCCCTAAAATTTAATGATATTCTCTCACCCCAACTCTCATTTGCCCTTTTTTTCACTTACATACATATACTTATGTATATCTCTCTTTTTAAACCAGGTATTTTTAATCACCTGTTCTTTTTCAGCACATAAATCTACAAGCTCTTTACCATTTCCATTTACAACACTGAACACCCCATGTACACCAATTATTCCCTCAACTGCCACATTACTCACCTTTGCATTCAAATATCCCATCACTATAACCTGGTCTCGTGCATCAAAACCACTAACACACTCATTCAGCTGCTCCCAAAACCCTTGCCTCTCATGATCTTTCTTCTCATGCCCAGGTGCATATGCACCAATAATCACCCATCTCTCTCCATCAACTTTCAGTTTTACCCATATCAATCTAGAGTTTACTTTCTTACACTTTGTCACATACTCCCACCACTCCTGTTTCAGAAGTAGTGCTACTCCTTCCCTTGCTCTTGTCCGCTCACTAACCCCTGATTTTACTCCCAAGACATTCCCAAACCACTCTTCCTCTTTACCCTTGAGCTTCGTTTACTCAAAGCCAAAACATCCACACACATTTAGTTACATCCACACACATTTAGACACCCCAATCTAAGCCTTCGAGGAGGATGAGCACTCCCCGCGTGACTCCTTCTTCTGTTTCCCCTTTTAGAAAGTTAAAATACAAGGAGGGGAGGGTTTCTAGCCCCCCGCTTGTGTCCCCTTTAGTCACCTTCTATGACACGTGAGGAATGCGTGGGAAGTATTCTTTCTCCCCTATCCCCAGGGATATGTATACGTTGAGATGTATAGTTATGTATATGTGCTGTGTGTGGACGTATATATATATACATGTGTATGTGGGTGGGTTGGGCCATTCTTTCGTCTGTTTCCTTGTGCTACCTTGCTAATGTGGGAGACAGCGACACAGTATAATGAAAATATGATAGAGAACAAGAATAGGAAATGAGAAAGTTGTAGAGAGAAAACATGAAGAATGATGTCAGGATTTAGAAAAAAAGGCCCCTAGTCCCCAGCATCATGGAGTGCTGAGAATCTCTGGATTTCTGCCTGACTTTACTGTCAATGAGAGGGAGGGCTTTGGAAGTAGTTTTACTGGCCCCTGCCACGACATTTTCTTCTCCGTCAGACCTTTCTCTTTTTCTGTTCACTATAACAACATTTGTGGTCTCTCTAGTAACTGCTCCCCAGTTGAACACCATCTGTCTAGTGCCTCTCCTAATATCTTACCTCTTTCTGAGACGCAATTGTCTGATGATGTTCTCACTAGTCCCTTTTTCATATCTAATTATTACCTCCACTCACGATTCTGGTTCAAAGGTGGTGTTTGTGCTTATTCCAACAAACATACCTGTTGAACACCTCAAGGACCTTGAGTCTTCAAACTTTGATGATATGTGGCTCAAACTCTGTCTCCCTACTACCATACTTGTCCATTGTTTCTACAAATTTTATATCTAAACTCCTGCCATGAGACTGTGACATCCTCTTACCAGCAAGCCGAGATCCTTTACCTTGGGGATTCCAACATTCAGTATAGGGATTGATTGAATTCCTCCCATACAGATGATAGAGGGATTGAAGTCCTCATGTTCTCCATTCTCATTGATTTAGAGCAAATTATCTCCCACCCTACCCATATTCCTAACTGCTGTGACCATTCCCCTAGTATTCTGGATTTGTTTTTCACCTCTAGTCCATCTCGCTGTAAATACACAATCTAGCCCCCAGTTGGTTCATCTGATCACGCTCTGACAAATGTATCTATTTTAATGGAGCCTCCCCCTTCAGCAGCCCCTTCTACGTGTAAATACTGGCACCTCAACAAAGCTGACTGGAATAACTTACATAACTACTTATCTGACTTTCTTTGGGTAAATTACTGTCTGTTTTGTGGTGATGCCTCTGTCTTCACCAGACTCATAGCAGAGGTTATTCTTGTGGGATTGGAAGCATTTATCCCCTCTTCATCCAATCCATGGTTCAACCGTTCTTGTTCTAAGGCCATTCAGACAAGAGATCGGGCATATCAGGCTTGAAAAAACTCTCTTTACTCTGGCTTCCATTCAGCTTTTATCACTGCCTGTAATCACTGCAAGCACATTATCCATGAGGCAAAGCATTCCTGTATTCAAAGGAAGTGCAATAACCTTTCCTTGTCATCTACTGGTAGGTCTTTCTGGTCTTTAGCTAATTGCATCTCTGACAACTTCTGTCACTCTACCTTTCCCTCACTTTTCTGTTTTGATTGTACTGTAGCTGTCTCTTTCATTGACAAAGCAACTCTTTTTGGTTTCCATTTCTCCTCTTTCTCCACCTTGGATGACTCTCCATTCCTTCACCCCCTGATGCTCATCTCACTAATCGTATGCCTCTTCCTGTAATCTCTTTTTTGACTGTCCAAAAAGCGCTTCTTTCTCTGGACACAAGTAAGGCTTATGGTCCTGATGGCATCCATCCCCATGTACTGAATGAGTGTGCCTCTGAACTTGCACCTGTGCTTGCTTGTCAAATCTGTTTCTATTTGAAAACCAAAATTTTTCCTTTTCCTTGGAGACATGCCTTGATACATCCCATCCCTAAATAGGGTGACCATTCTAACTCCTCTAACTATCATCCTATTGCTTTGAAATCTACCATTTCCATCGTATTTGAGTCCCTCCTCAACTTCCATATCCTTAAATACCTCGAAAATCACAGTTTTCTTTTTGATCACAAGTATGGCTTACATAATGTCTGGTCATCCCTGAAATATTTTGTGGAGTCGTATGTAGTTGCCCTTGACATATCTAAGGCTTTTGACAGGGTGTGGCATCGGGTCTCATCTCTAAGCTCCTCTCTTTTGGCTTCCCTCCCTCACTTTGCTCATTGATATCTAACTTCCTCTTCGGCTCATCAATCTCTGTGGTTATCGATGGATCAGCCTCCCCCCTTTTCTCCATCAACAGGGGTGTCCCTCAAGGTTCTCTCTTGTCCCTTACACTTTTTCTCCATTTTTTCAATGATTCCCTCTCCTCCACAAATAATCCAGTTCATTCATACGTTGACAACTCAACACTGCATTCATTCACATCCTTCATTTCTGCTTTGTATCCTTACTTGACAGTCAAGTTGAGTCGAAAGTAGTCTGACTTATAAACTGTCTTAGGCTAACTTCCAAACTTGACCCCATTGCCCTACACCACAATGTTGGTTCACTTTCCCTCTTCTATAGGTATTACTATGATTTTTGCTCCAAGAGCTGGCTGCTTGTGTGCCCCCACCACAAGCTAGACCACGCAATACTCGGCAGTCTGCTGCATCATGTGATTGTTGTGTGGCCATCAGCAACTTAAGGATGGGCCATTTAGATACCTGCTTCTTTCCCTACATGTTGAAGCTTTGGAACTCTCTACCTTCTCATGTCTTTCCCAATAATTATTTTTTTTATTTTTTATCATTATTATACTTGTCACTGTCTCCCGCGTTAGTGAGGTAGCGTAAGGAAGCAGATGAAAGAATGGCCCAACCAATCCACATAAACATGTTTATACATACACATCCACACATGCACATATACATACCTATACATTTCAACGTATACATATATATACATACACAGACATATACATAAATACTATTATTTATTTCTATATTTATTATTTATTATACTTTGTCGCTGTCTCCAGCATTAGTGAGGTAGCGCAAGGAAACAGACAAAAGAGTGGCCCAACCCACCCACATACATATGTATATACATACACGTCCACACATGCACATATACATACCTATACATCTCAACGTATACATATATATACACATACAGACATATACATATATACACATGTACTTAATTCATACTGTGTGCCCTTATTCATTCCCGTCATCACCCTGCCACATATGAAATAACAACCCCCTCCCCCCACATGTGCGCGAGGTAGTGCTAGGAAAAGACAGAAAAGGCCTCATTTGTTCACACTCAGTCTCTAGCTGTCATGTATAATGCACCAAAACCACAGCTCCCTTAACACATCCAGGCCCCACAGAACTTTCCAGGGTTTACCCCAGACATTTCATATCCCCTGGTTCAATCCATTGATAGCACGTCGACCCCAATATACCACATCGTTCCAATTCACTCTATTCCTTGCACGCCTCCCACCCTCCAGCATGTTCAGGTCCCAATCACTCAAAATGTTTTTCACTCCATCTTTCCACCTCCAATTTGGTCTCCCACTTCTCCTCGTTCCCTCCACCTGTGACATATATCCTCTTGGTCAATCTTTCCTCACTCATTCTCTCCATGTGACCAAAGCATTTCAAAACACCCTCTTCTGCTCTCTCAACCACACACTTTTTATTACCACACATCTCTCTTACCCTTTCATTACTTACTCAATAAAACCACCTCACACCACATATTGTCCTGAAACATCTCATTTCCAACACATCCACCCTCCTCCGCACCACTCTATGTATAGCCCACCCCTCGCAACCATATAACATTGTTGGAACCACATAACATAGTTTTATATAACTTTTTATATAACATTTTTTATATTCATTTTTATTTATTATACTTAACTGCTGTCTCCCGCATTAGCAAGGTAGCACAAGGAAACAGACAAGGAATGGCCCAACCCACTTACATACGCATGTATATACATAAATTCCCACACATGCTTATATACATACATATACATTTCAACATCTTTCTTTCTTTCGTACTATTCGCCATTTCCTGCGTTAGCGAGGTAGCGTTAAGAACAAAGGATTGGGCTTTTGAGGGAATATCCTCACCTGGCCCCCTTCTCTGTTCCTTCTTTTGAAAAATTAAAAGAAAAAAAAAGAGAGGAGGATTTCCAGCTCCCCTCTCCCTCCCCTTTTAGTCGCCTTCTATGACACACAGGGAATACATGGGAAGTATTCCTTCTCCCCTATTCCCAGGGATACATTTCAACGTATACTTACATAAACATACACAGACATATACATATATACACATGTACATATCCATACTTGCTACCTTCGTCCATTCCTATTGCCACCCCTGCCACACACGAAATAGCACTCCATCCTTCCACCTCCAATTTGGTCTCCTTCTCCTTTCCTCCACCTCTGACACATATCATCTTTGTTAATCTCTCCTCACTCATTCTCTCCATGTGACCAAACCATTTCAACACTCCCTCTTGTGCTCTCTCAACCACACTCTTTGTATTACATCTCTCTTACCCTTTCATTACTTACTCAATCAAACCACTTCACACCACATATTGTCCTCAAATGTTTCATTTCGAACACATCCCCCTGCTCTGCACAACCTTATCTGTAGCCCATGCCTCGCAACCATATGATATTGATGGAACCACTATTCCTTCATACATACCCATTTTTGCTCTCCTCATCCAGGCCCCACAAAACTTTCCATGGTTTACCCCAGATGCTTCACATGCCCTGGTTCAATCCAATGACAGCACATCCACCGCTGTATACCACATCGTTCCAATTCACTCTATTCCTTGCATGCCTTTCACCCTCCTGTATGTTCTGGCCAAAATTGCTCAAAATCTTTTTAACTCCATCCTTCCACCTCCAATTTGGTCTCACTGTGACTCACTTCCACTTCCATGGTTCCATCTTCTGTTAAATCTACTCCCAGATATCCAAAACACTTCTTTTTCTCCAGTTTTTCTCCATTCAAACTTACCTCCCAGTTAACTTGTCTCTGAACCCTACTGAAACTAATAACCTTGCTCTTATTTACATTACTTACCTCCCAGTTAACTTGTCCCTGAACCCTACTTAAACTAATAACCTTACTCTTATTTACATTTACTCTCAACTTTCTTCTTTTACACACTTTACTGAACTAAGTCACCAACTTCTGCAGTTTCTCACCCGAATTGGCCACCAGCGCTGTATCATTAGCGAACAACAACTGACTCACTTCCCAAGCCCTCTCATCCTGAACAGACTGCATACTTGCCTCTCTCTCCAAAACTCTTGCATTCACCTCCCTACCACCCCATCCATAAACAAATTAAACAACCATGGATGCATCACGCACCCCTGCTGCAAACATGTTCACTGGGAACCTATCACTTTCCTCTCTTCCTACTCGTACACATGTTTTACATCCTTGGTAAAAACTTTTCACTGCTTCTAGCAACTTTCCTCCCACACCATATATCTCCCATGTTAGTGATGTAGTGTAAGGAAACAGACGAAAGAATGGCCCAACCCACCCACATACACATGTATTTACATGCACGTCCACACACACACACACATATGCATACCTATACATTTAACGTACACATATATATACATACACAGACATATACATATATACACATGTACATAATTCATACTTGCTGTCCTTATTCATTCCCGTCACCAAACCCGCCACCCATGAAATCGCATCCCCCTTCCCTCTGCAAGGTAGCGCTAGGAAAGGACAAAAGGCCTCATTTGTTCACACTCAGTCTTTAGCTGTCATGTATAATGCACCGAAACCACAGTTCCCTTTCCACATCTAGGTCCCACAAAACTTTCCATGGTTTACCTTAGATGCTTCACATTCCCTGGTTCAATCCATTGATAGCACATGGTCCCCAGTATACCACATGGTTCCAATTCACTCTATTCCTTGCGCGCCATTCACCCTCCTGTATCTTCAGGCCCTGATCTCTCAAATTCTTTTTCACTCCATCCTTCCACCTCCAATTTGGTCTCCCACTTCTCATTCCCTCCACCTCTGACACATATATCCTCTTTGTCAATCTTTCCTCACTCATTTTCTCCATGTGACCAAACCATGTCAATACACCCTCTTCTGCTCTCTCAACCACATTCTTTTTATTACCACACATCTCTCACCTTTTCATTACTTATTTGATCAAACCACTTCACACCACATATTGTCCTCAAACATCTCATTTCCAACACATCCACCTTCCTCTGCACAACCCTATCTATAGCCCATGCATCACAACCATATAGCATTTCCACATCTAGGCCCCGCAAAACTTTCCATGGTTTACCTTAGATGCTTCACATGCCCTGGTTCAATCCATTGACAGCACATGGTCCCCAGTATACCACATGGTTCCAATTCACTCTATTCCATGCGCGCCATTCACCCTCCTGTATCTTCAGGCCCTGATCGCTCAAATTCTTTTTCACTCCATCCTTCCACCTCCAATTTGGTCTCCCATTTCTCCTCGTTCCCTCCACCTCTGACACATATGTCCTCTTTGTCAATCTTTCCTCACTCATTCTCTCCATGTGACCAAACCATTTCAATACACCCTCTTCTGCTCTCTCAACCACACTTTATTACCACACATCTCTCTCACCCTTTCATTACTTACTTGATCAAACTACCTCACACCACATATTGTCCTAAAACATCTCATTTCCAACACATCCACCTTCCTCTGCAGAATCCCATCTATAGACCATGCCTTGCAACCATATAACATTGTTGGAACCACTATTCCTTCAGACATACCCATTTTTGCTCTCCAAGATAAAGTTCTTGCATTCCACACATTCTTCAATGCTCCCACACACACACACACACACACACACACACACACACACACACACACACACACACACACACCATGACTCACTTCCGCATCCATGGTTCCATCCACTGCCAAATCCACTCCCAGATATCTAAAACACTTCACTTCCTGTAGTTTTCCTCCATTTAAACTCACCTCCCAATTTACTTGTCCCTTAACCCAACTGACTCTGATAACCTTGATCTCATTCACATTTACTCTTAGCTTTCTTCTTTCACACACTTTACCAAATTCAGTCACCAGCTACTGCAGTTTCTCACCCGAATCAGCCACCAGCGCTGTATCATCAGCGAACAACAACTAACTCGCTTCCCAAGCCCTCTCATTTACAATAGACTGCATACTTACCCCTCTCTCCAAAACTCTTGCATTCCCCTCCCAAACAACCCCATCCATCACACATCCTTGCCGCAAACCGACATTCACCGGGAACCAATCACTTTCCTCTCTTCCTTCTTGTACTCATGCCTTACATCCTCGCTAAAACCTTTTCACTGCTTCCAGCAACTTACCTCCCACACCATATACTCTTAATACCTTCCTCAGAGCATCTCTATATACTCTTATCATATGCCTTCTCCAGATCCATAAATGCTACATACAAATTCATTTGTTTTTATACATATTTCTCTCATACATTCTTCAAACACCTGATCCACACGTCCTCTACCACCTCTGAAACCACACTGCTCTTCCCTCATCTGATGCTCTGTACATGCCTTTACCCTCTCAATCAATACCCTCCTATATGATTTCCCAGGAATACTCAGCAAACTTATACCTCTGTAATTTGAACGCTCACCTTTATCCCCTTTGCCTTTGAACAATGGCACTATGCATGCATTCCGCCAATCCTCAGGCACTTCACCATGAACCACACATACATTGAATATCCTCACCAACCAGTCAACAACACAGTCACCCCCTTTTTTAATAAATTCCAGAGAAATACCATCTTAACCCGCTGCCTTGCCGACTTTCATCTTCCGCAAAGCTTTCACTACCTCTTTTCTGTTTACCAAATCATTCCCAAATCATCATATATAGAAATATATAACGATATGATTATGATGAATAAGTAAAGACTACTATTCTTTCAAATATTCCTATTTTTACCCTCCCAGGTTATGATCTCTTATTCTACACATTTATCAGTGCTCACAGAATCTTCCCTCCCTCCTCTGCCTTATGACTTTCCACTTCCATGGTTCTATTTGTTGCCTGGTCCACTGTCCACTCCCAGATATCTGCAACACTTAACTCCTCCAGTTTCTCTCCATTCAAGCTTACATGCCAATTAACTTTCCCCTCAACCCTCCTAAACCTGATAACCTTGCTTTTATTCACTTTCACTCTTTACTTTCACACAGTCTTCCAAATTTAGTCACCAGCTCTTGCAGTTTCTCACTTGAATCAGCCACCAGTGCTCTATCATCAGCAAACAACAACTGACTCACTTCCTAGGCCCTTTCATCCCCACAGTCTGCATTCTCACCCCTTTCTCTAAGATTCGTGCATTTACCTTCCTCACCACCCCATCCATAAACAATTTAAATGACTGTGGTGACATCACACACCTCTCATGGAACCATTTACTCTCCTCCCTTCCTACTTGTACACATGCTGTACACCCTTAATGAAAACTTCTCACTACTTCTAGCAGCTTACCTCCCACACCATATATTCTTAATTCCTTCCACAAAGCATCTCTACCAACCCTGTCATATGCCTTCTCCAGATCCATAAATGGCACATACAAATCCATCTGTTTTTCTCATTATTTCTCATACACTTTCTTTAAAGCAAATACCTGATCCACACATCCTCTACCACTTCTGAAACCACACTGCTCCTCCCCAATCCGATACTATGTACATTCCTTCATCTTCTCCCATACAACTTACCAGGTATACACAACAAACTTATATCTCTGTAGTTTGAGCACTTGCCTTTATCCCCCCCTTGCTTTTCTACAGTGGCACTATAAATGCATTTGGCAAATTCTCAGACACTTCACCGTGATCCATACATACATTGAATAACCGTATCGACCAATCAACAACACAGTCACCTCTTTTCTTAATAATTTCAGCTGCAGTACCATGCACTCCTGCTGACTTGCTGTATTTCAGATTCTGCAAGGCTTTCACATCCTCCTCTCTTTTCACCAAAACACTCTCCATGCCATATACCGTGTGTGTGTCTTGTACATGCTGTCACTGCTTCCCTAAATACCTACCATTCCTCATCCATTCCCCTTACTTCATTTGCTGTCACCTTTTGCCATTTTCCACTCAATCTCTGCTGTTCCTTCTTCACACACATCTCCTTACTAAGCTCACTTACCCTCACCACTCTCTTCTCTGTGATGTTATTTCCTCTTTTCTGCAAATCCCTACAAGTCTTCACCTTTGCCTGCACAAGATAGTGATCAGACATCCCACCAGCTCTCCCTCTCAGGACATTTACATCCAAAAGTCACTCTTTTGCATGCCTATCAATTATTATGCAATCTAATAATGCCCACCGTCCATCTCTATCTATCTTTCTATATCTCTGATGCCCATACCATCCAGGAACTCCCATCATGTGGTGGCCATGGCAAGAGTTTCCACTTATCGCTGTCCTTACATGCCTCCGTTGCATACACCATTCCATGCATTCTCCTCTTTTCATCTTCAGTATTCATCCTTAAGAAAATCAACCACAAAGCGTGGAACGATAAAGCAACTTAACTCTGAGTTGTATATTTGCACTCACACTTCATCTCTGTATTCCTAGATGGTAGCAGTATCGGACCCTTGGTATTCATATAAAAGAACCTTTTATTATATGGTGCAACTCCGTGAAGGGAAATGTTTTTCTACCACTGTAGCATTTATGTGATTTATGTGGTGAAGGGAAATAAAAGGTGATTGCTTAGGTATGAATTATGCAGCAAAAGCATTAAAACTTGGGAGTATTTTGTTTGATAAAGTATATGGAAAGAAATTAGTCATTGCAAGTTTATCTTACCTTCATATTTATCTAATCAGTGCTTTTATACTTTCCCAATAGGAAACATGAATTGCCAGCATCAGAAACTCTCTATCAGGCTCTGAGAAAGTGCCATAGCCTTCGAAGAGTATGTGAGAGGCAAGTAGACATATTATGTGACCGAATGAAGGCCCTCCAACTCAATTTCCTGACTCTTGGCCTAGCAGCATCCCATCATCATTATGATGAGTGAGTAGTATCTGTATTTGTTTAGAAAGTGAACTCATTCTTGTATATGATTTCTTTTTGTTTTTGGTTAACATATTATTTTCATATACAGTTACACCACCAAATTTCTGGCAACTGATGGTTCGGCACCTCCTTTAGTCTGGACAAAATTATGTGAGGGAACTTGAAATGACCTTGGCCACCAGACTAGTTTACTGGGCGGCCACAGATGGCATTGTGTGTAGGGCGCGCTTATTTACGTTCTGTACACTGCACTTGTTGGTGGTGATACCGCAATTCTGTGAGATTCTTAGCATATTTTGCTTAAATTCAACCTTAGCTATGGCTTCTAAGACATGTTAGAGTGTCACTTGTGTCAAATATAAACTCCACTCCATATTGATCCAAGATAAAGTAGAACGGTTGAAAAAAATGGACCATGATGTTTCGGTGTGTAAGGTGTGTGACATCTCCAGTATTGGTTCATTAACTGTTTATGATATAAAGAAACAAAGGGAGAAAATATTGAAATTCTATGCAGACAGCAATTCCAAGAAGCAAATGACGAGTAGAAAAGCTGTGAGAGATGGTAAGAATACTGAGCACGATCAAGTGCTGATGGAATGTTTTCGACATTGTCTGAGTGATGGAATGGACTTGGCAGGTAGCATGATAATGGACCAGGCCAAATTGTTCCATAAAGAACTTAAATTACAACATGAGCATGCCTATAGTGAAGGATGGCTTGAAAGACTCAAGAAGCGTCATGGAATTTCCATGAATAAAGTGTGCGGAGAAAAGTGGTCTGCAAACCACGAAGGAGGTGCCAAGTATGTGGATGAATTTGCAAAACTTGTAGCTGACGAGCACCGCAGTCCTTAGCAGGTGTATAATGCAGATGAAACTGCATTATTTTGGTGATGCACACCTAGGAAAACACTAACACCAGAAGACGAAGAAGACCCCTCAGGATTCAAACAATCTAAGGACAGACTTACTGTCTTAGGGTGCTCAAGCATTTAATATTTGTTTAATTTAAATTTCTATCAGTTCATGTATACTTTAGACACATGGGAGATGTATAATTAGTGGGTTAGACGTGTGTTGATGAATTATTATTTTGTGACCACGGTTAGTCCGGCAAAATGGTTAATCCGGCAAGGCTTTGGAGCCACGAGTGCCGGAAAATCGGTGGTGTACCTCTATAAAGTAACTGCACCAGGGTTGGGCCCATTGAAAAAATAATTTAGAAATTGTGTACCTGTCTTCAGGCAAATGTCAGACCTCCCTGTTAAAGGAAGATAAGTGGTTGGAGTTGAGATGATAAAAGAAGGCAGATATGAAGGAAGCATAATGAAGTTTAATGATAATGTGGTCACTATTCTTAAAAGTTTGCCAAGTTTCATATATTTCAACATTTTTGCATCAATTAAGTGTAGATCTTTCTTATCCAAATTTGTATCCTTTCTGTTTTATTGTTGTTATTGACAACCCTTCATGTATTTTTTATGGGGAACCGTGTGCTTTCCTCAATTTGTGGATTATTCAGAGCCTTTTTTTTTGTGGTGTTCTGTGTTTTATTTTGCAGCATCATAGAATAACTGTAGATGGAAGTTCTGCAGTCTAAATTCTTTGGGACAGCAATTTTTAAATTTTCTAATTTTGCTAATTGTATGTACTGATCTTTGTAGTCACAGTATTTCTTAACTTTAACTGTAGTATTTTTATTCATTGTATAGATTTTGTGTTTTTTTTTTATACAGGCCTCCCTTACTTTAAGTGTCGATACATTCCTAGAAAAGGAGAGTATGATTTGTAATTTTACTTTTAAAAAGGGATTTTAGTTGTGCCAGTATTGATTTGTTTCTTAGTTAGTTCACTTTATCACTTTTTTGGAAGCTTATATCATTGTGTGTGTGTAGCTCTTCTTTAGCTTCTTACAGAACATTTTGTGGTTACTGTCCTGTTGCAGTACTTGGTGTGGTGGTTGCTAATTAATAATTGAAGTCATTTTAGCTTCGTTTATTTTATTTTATTATACTTTGTCGCTGTCTCCCGCATTAGCGAGGTAGCGCAAGGAAACAGACAAAAGAATGGCCCAACCCACCCACATACACATGTATATACATACACTTCTACACACGCACATATACATACCTGGGAATACCTGGTTTAAAAAGAGAGATATACATAAGTATACATATGTAAGTAGGAGAGATGGCCAGAGAGCGTTATTGGATTACGTGTTAATTGATAGGTGCACGAAAGAGAGACTTTTGGATGTTAATGTGCTGAGAGGTGCAACTGGAGGGATGTCTGATCATTATCTTGGGGAGGCGAAGGTGAAGATTTGTAGAGGTTTTCAGAAAAGAAGAGAGAATGTTGGGGTGAATTAACATCTCTCAAGCTTTCATTTATTTTACAAGGCCTTTGGAAGGGAACTGACAAAAGAACAGTATAAGGAGTGGTATACACAAAACTTGGTAAGGAACCAGACTCCTTGCCTGACTTACCAGTACCAAAGGGAAAAGGTTTTACATCTGGCCTACCAGTATATAATGAACATGGCCTTTCCCCTAACCTCCCTTGTGAACTAAAGCAGTGCACAGAAATTGGAGTGGTGACCTTCAAAAATATGTTCACCATTTTGGCAGGAATCTTAGATATGCAGGTATTTGAATTTTGGATGTGTTCAGACAGTGAACATTCAGAATGAGGATCCATCTGTATTTATCAGCATAGAGTCTTAATACCACACTAAGGCAGCTGACTGTTGCAGTACTGTAATGATATTATGATTAAGGAGCCCTTTCAGTTAGTCACTATTTTGTGGTAATTCAACCCCTGATATGAAGAAATACATTAGTGTTATGAGAACTGTAATGAAGGTAGATTATTTGAGAATTAATCTCAAAATTGAATTCATGTGTATGGATAAGGAGAGGTTCGGAAATTTTTTCTACAGTATTTATTAGACCCAGGTTAGAGTATCCAGCAACAGCTTAGGCTCTTCACTTAAGAAGATACAGAGATCAGCAACAGAAGGTACAGTGATGGGCATCAAAGAGTTTACTTGAAGCTGAGGTTAGGGAGAGGATTAACTGCATTTGCTGTCGAAGTTCTCTTCGCTTACGATGTGTAGTGGTGCTGATCAAGTCTCTCTCCATATGTGCTCAAGGTATGTGCAGAAACACCTGATAGGATGCTGAAAATGTTTTTAAAAAATCTATAAAAGATGGAAGTGGAAGAGAGGGAGAGAGAGAACAAAACAGTTTTCCTGTACCAGTTTGAAGCCATGTTTCGGCAGGACTGGACCACAGTGGAAAAGCTGAAGGAAGAGTTCCTCACTGCCATATCTACTCAGTTCATCAGAAAGTGCACAAAGGCAAGCTAAGTACCAAGACTTATGCAGATTTCGAAGAAAATATTGAAGCAATCAGCAAATGAGGTTGAGATTACTCTGATGCTGATGATAACAATCCTCCAGCAAGCAACAGCAACTCAAGGAATTGCTGCTTATTCTGGGGATTCACAGGCATCTGTGAAACAGGGCACCCAGCATTTGTTATAAGTCAAGTCATTGCCATGGTACTGCTGTTCATTAACAAATCAGATAGCTTCAAACAAGTACCAGTTTGGGAAGCTTGCACACAAACACTGGGACTGTGAGTTCAAGCCTACAACATGTTGATGTAACAATAAGGGACATATCATGCATAGCTGGGAAGCCAGGAGGTTAGCTGGATTCTCATCAGTGGAACATCTTTAAATGTAGGAAAATTCACCCCATCAACTTTGTTGCTCCCCAGATGCAAATTGACACCTACACATCTTGAAAAGTAGCAAAGTAGATATTTCTGTGCTAAAAAAGAATATAGTGAATCCACTATGAAGTGTAAATGTATTAATTGAAAACAGCGAACCAGCATTTTAAGTTAATAGTGATGCTGCTTGTACATGATTGCCCAATAAAGTTTTGAAGTATCATACCATTTATCTACATACAACCCACAGAAGCTAACATAAATGTTTTAACTGTTCATCAAACTGAGCTAGTAGGTATGGTAATGATTACCATGGAAGTGTTTAAGCAGAAGAGGACTGTATTAGAATTGTTGATTTCTGAAAATGCTAATTTCTTGTTGATTGGCCCTCCCAGAACTACACAGTCAGAATTATGATTTCTACGATGAAATAAGTAAACTGAAACTGGTTGAATACAAAAATATACTATTTCCACAAACATGAATTACATTTTGAAGATACTTTTACAGTTTATACAAAACTAAAGTAACCACTCTTAACTGCCTTCGTCTTCTCCCCTACATTTTTGACACAAATATCCCTGAGGTTAGGGAGAAAGAATTCTACCTCCATATTTCCCACATGTTTTAGAAGGCAACTAAAGGGGATGGGAGTTAGGAGCTGGAAACCCTTCCCTTCTTGTATTTCAGTTTCTAAAAGAGGAAACAGAAGGAGACAAATGGAGTGTGCTCATCCTCCTCAAAAGCTCAGATAGGGGTGTCTCAAAGTATGTAGATGTAACCAAGATGGGAAGAGAGGAGAGGTAGTACGTTTGAGGAAAGAAACCTGGATGCTCTGGCTCTTAGTGAAATGAAGCTCAAAGGTACAGGGGAAGAATGGTTTGGAAATTCCTCAGGAGTAAAGTCAGGGGATGGTGCAGACAAGAGCTAAGGAAGGAGTAGTGGGAGTGTGTAATAGACTGTAAGAAAGTGAATTCTAGATGGATTTAGGTAAAGCTGAAAGTGGATGGCAAGAGATGGGTGATTATTTGTGCTTATGCACCTGGTCATGAGAAGAAAGATTATGAGAAGCAAGTGTTTTAGGTGCAGCTAAAGTGAGTGTCATTAGTTTTGGTGCATGAGACCAGACATTAGTGTTGGGTAATTTGAATGTGAAAGTGATTAATGTGGCAGTTGAGGGTAAAATTGCTTTGCATAGGGTATTTGATGTTGTGAATGGAAGTCGTGAAGAGCTTTTGTAATTATGTGCTGAAAAGAGACTGGTGACTGGGAACACCTGGCATAAAAAGAGAGATACACAAAAGTATATGTATGTGAGTAGGAGAGATGGTCAACAGGCATTATTAGATTACATATTAATTGATAGGTGGGCAATAGAGAGACTTTTAGATGTATGTATGCTGAGAGAGGCAGCTGTCGGGATGTCTGATCAGTGCTTTGTGGAGGTGAGGGTGAACATTTGTAGAGATTTTTGAAAAAGAAGAAACAGTGTGTATGAGAGAAGAGAGTGGTGAGAGTAAATGAGCTTGGAAAGGAGACTTCTGTGAAAAATACCAGCAGAGAGTAAGTGTAGAATGGCAAAATTTGAGAGCTAATGAAGTGAAGGGAGTGGATGAGGAATGGGAGGAATTTGGGAATGCAGTGATGGCAGGTGCAAGAGATGCATGCAGTATGCAAAAGGTGGGATGTGGGCTGATTAGAGAGGGTTGTGAGTGGTGGGATGAAGAAGTAAAGTTGCTAGTGAAAGAAAAAAGAAAGGAGTTTAGGCTGTACTTACAGGGAAGGAGTGCAAAAGATTGGGAGATGTGTAAGAGAGACTGGCAGGATGTCAAAAGGTGCAGAGGTAGAAAAAGAGGGCAAATGAGAGTTGGGGTGCAAGAGTATCATTAAATTTTAGGGAGAATGAAAAGATGTTTTGGAAGGAGGTTGAAGGTTGAATAATGTACAAAAGACAGGAGAGCAAATGGGAACATCTCTGAAGGGAGCAAAAGGAGAAGGTAACAGGTAGTGATGGAGTGAGGAGGAGATGGAATGAGTATTTTGAAGGATTGTTAAATGCATTTGATGATAGATAGAGTGGCAGATATAGGGTGATTTGATTGGGGTGGTATGTGAAGAGAGAGTCCTGGTGAGTGGTTTAGGTAAGAGAGAAGAGGTGGTGATCCTTATGAAAGATGAAATGCAGAAAGGCTGCTGAAGGGGATGGTATTGCAGTTAAATTTATTAAGAAAGTGAGTGACTGTGTTGTTGATTGGTTGCTAAAGATATTCAGTGTATGTATAGATCAGATCATGATGAAGTGCTTGAGGATTGGCAGAATGCGTGTATAGTGCAAGAGTGCAATTGTGTAAAGGCAAATAGGATAAATGTGTTCAAACTACAGAGGTATAAGTTTGTTGAGTATACCTGGTATGTTGTATGGGAGGGTGGAGGCATGTACAGATCATCAGATATGGGAGGAGCAGTGTGGTTTCAGAAGTAGTAGAGGATTTGTTGATCAGGTGTTTTGCTTTGAAGAATGTGAGAAATACTTGGAAAAACAGTTGTATTTGTATGGTGCATTTATGGATTTGGAGAAGAGACATGATAGGGTTAATAAAGATGCTTTGTGGAAGGTCTTAAGAAGTAATTGCTTGAAGCAGTGAGAATTTTTATCAAATTTACAAGGGATGTGTATGAGTAGGAAGAAAGGAGAATGAATGGTTCCCTTTGAAGGTTGGTCTGCAGCAGGGGTGTGTGATGGCACCATAGTTTAATTTGTTTATGGCTGAGTTGGTGAGAGAGGTATATACAGTAGTCTTGTAGGAAGGGGCAAATAAGCAGTTTGTTAGGGATGAGAGGGCCTGGGAATTGAGTCATTTGTTTGCCAATGGTACAGCACTGGTAGCTGATTTGAGTGAGAAGGTGCAGAAGTTGGTGACTGAGCTTGGGAGAGTGTGTGAAAGGAGAAAGTTGAGAGTGAATGTAAATACATGCAAGGTTATTAGGTTTAGTAAGAGTGAGGGACAAGTTATTTGGGAAGTAAGTTTGAATAAAGAAAAACTGGGCAAGTGAAGTGTTTTAGATGTCTGGGAGTGAACTTGGCAACAAACAGAGCCTTGGAATCAGAAGTGAGTTGTAGGGTTGGGGAAGGGGGGTGAAGGTTCAGGGATTAGTGAAGAAGGTGTGGCGAGAGAGAACATTATTTCGGAGGGCTAAATTGGGTATATGTGAAGGAAGAGTGGTTCCAATGATATTATATGGTTGCAAGGCATGAGCTATAGACAGGGTTATGCAGAAGAGGGTGGATGTGTTGGAAATTGAATGTTTGAGGACAGTTTGTGGTGCAAGGTGGTTTGAACAAGTAAGTAATGAAAGGGTAAGAGAGAGGGGTGGAAATAAAAAGTGTGTGGTTGAGAGAGCAGAAGAGTGTGTATTGAAACGTTTTTGACTTTATGGAGAGAATGAATGAGGAAAAGTTGACAAATAGAGTATATGTGTGAGAAGTGGAGGGAACAAAGATAGTGGGAAACCAAATTGGAGATCGAGAGATGAAATGAAAAAAAATTTGAGTAATTGAGGCCTTAACATGCTGATGGGTGAAAGGCGTGCTTGGAACAGAGTGTGGACCAGTGTGATATACTGGTGTTCATGTGCTGTCAGTGGACTGAACTAGGGCATGTGAAATGACTGAAGTAAACCATGGAAAGGTCTGTAGGGCCTGGATGTGGATAGGAGTTTAGTGCATTTAATAGGACATGTGCCCAATTTTCCATTGTTGACACTTCATTAATTGTCTGAGTAGCTGATCTTAAGAATTCTCCAGCCTTGTCAAATGGCAGTAGCAGAATTAGAACTTACAACTTTGTCTCATCACTGGCAACAAAAACCAGTTTCAGTACGAGGATATTCTAACTTTTTGGGAACCATCTAAGTACAAATCTCCTTTGTAAAGCTTAAGGCATGAAAGGTTCTCCAATGTTTGCAGCAACATACACACATGGAAAGGTGTTTTCATTAATGAATTCCTGGGACAATGCATTAGTTAGATTGATTACAGAACATGTTTAAGAATATCAAGTAGCTTTTCATATGGAAAAAGTAAATATGAAGAAACTAATGAATGCCATTCAGATATAGGGATTTAAGCAACATTGGAAGTAAAATTGTTATTAAAAGTGGTAACTAAAAGGTTCTTGGTGTCAAGGGAAGTTTGGATAAACTCTATAAAATGATTTCTTGGCAATTTAAGGGATTTATCATTGAAAGAGCTAGGATACTTTAACTTGGATCCTTTAATGTAAATGTTGCCTCCAGCAACAACATTACTAGAAAGAATATCTTAATCAGGAAATTGTGATAAGTTTTATGTTGGACAGACTGGTAAGGATCTTTTTGTAAGACTTAAGCAACATGAATATAGTATAAGAACAGGACAAGAATCAAATGCCTTGTTTAATCAGTTAAGAATTATGATTATTGTATTCACTGGAGTAATGCCATCTCAGTTATTAACTCTGACTCTTGTACCCGAGAAATATCTTTGAATCTTTTATTACTAAATACACAAAGAATTGTAGCCTTAATATTAGTGAAGACCTATACAAATTGGATAGCTGTATTGTTGATAGAATTTGTAAACTTCCCCTTCTTGTCCTCCAAATAAGTTTATGATATGCACGTTACCATAGTCGAATGCACCCAACCTACATTCGAGTAGTCACTTGCTCACCAAATGGTGTCCCTACTATGTCTGTTAATTGTATATTGATTGACTTCTATTTCTTTCTTGTATCTCCTCTGATGATGTGATTATTTCACAAAAGTGCTCATCCACCCTCCTCCTTACAACCCTATCTATGTATCTATATAAATATATATAGAGATGCTTTGTTGAAGGTATTAAGAGTATATGGTGTGCGAGGTAAGTTGCTAGAAGCAGTGAAAGATTTGACGAAGTATGTAAGGCATGTGTACAAGCAGGAAGAGAGGAAAGTGATTGGTTCCCAGTTAATGTTGATTTGTGGCAGGGGTGTGTGATGTCTCCATTGTTGTATAATTTGTTTATGGTTTGGGTGGTTAGGGAGGTGAAAGCAAGAGTTTTAGAGACAGGGCCAAGTATGCAGTCTGTTGCGGATGAGAGGGCTTGGGAAGTGAATCATGTGTTGTTCGCTGACGATACAGCGCTGGTAACTGATTCAGGTGAGAAGCTGCAGAAAATGGTGACTCGGTTTGCTAAAGAGTGTGAAAGAAGAAAGCTGAGAGGAAATGTGACTAAGAGCAAAGTTATTAGCTTCAATAGGGTTGAGGGACAAGTTAATTGTGAGGTAAGTTTGAATGGAGAAAAACTGGAAGAAGTGAAGTGTTTTAGATATGTGGGAGTGGATTTAGCAGCGTATTGCACCATGGAAGTGGAATGAGTCTCAGGGTGGGCAAAGCACTGCTTTCCAAGATTAACGTTCTCGACTTCCACATATTTTTCAACGCTACCAGAAGTTTCGCCGTCACCCTATGATTCACTTCCGCTTCCATGGTTCCATCTGCTGCCAAATCCACTCCCAGATATCTAAAACACTTCACTTCCTCCAGTTATTCTCCATTCAAACTTACCTCCCAATTGACTTGTTCCTCAACCCTACTGTACCTAATAACCTTGCTCTTATTCACATTTACTCTCAGCTTTCTTCTTTCACACACTTTACCAAACTCAGTCACCAGCTTCTGCAGTTTCTCACCCGAATCAGCCACCAGTACTGTATCATCAGCGAACAACAACTGACTCACTTCCCAAGCTCTCTCATCCACAACAGACTGCATACTTGCCCCTCTTTCCAAAACTCTTGCATTCACCTCCCTAACAACCCCATCCATAAACAAATTAAACAACCATGGAGACATCATGCACCCATGCCACAAACCAACATTCACTGAGAACCAATCACTTTCCTCTCTTCCTACACGTACCCATGCCTTACATCCTCAATAAAAACTTTTTACTGCTTCTAACAACTTACCCCCCACACCATATATTCTTAATACCTTTCATAGAGCATCTCTATCAACTCTCATCATATGCCTTCTCCAGATCCATAAATGCTACATACAAATCCATTTGCTTTTCTAAGAATTTCTCACATACATTTTACAAAGCAAACACCTGATCCACACATCCTCTACCACTTCTGAAACCACACTGCTCTTCCCCAATCTGATGCTCTGTACATTCCTTCACCCTCTCAATCAATACCCTCCCATATAATTTACCAGGAATACTCGACAAACTTATACCTCTGTAATTTGAGCACTCACTCTTATCCCCTTTGCCTTTGTACAATGGCACTATGCAGTGAAAAGTTTTTATCGAGGATGTAAGGCATGTGTACGTGTAGGAAAAGAGGAAAGTGATTGGTTCTCAGTGAATGTAGGTTTGCGGCAGGGGTGTGTGATGTCTCCATGGTTGTTTAATTTGTTTATGGATGGGGTTGTTAGGGAGGTGAATGCAAGAGTTTTGGAAAGAGGGGCAAGTATGCAGGCTGTTGGGGATGAGAGAGCTTGGGAAGTGAGTCAATTTTGCCAGTCCTCACGCACCTCACCATGAGTCATACATACATTAAATAACCTTACCAACCAGTCAACAATACAGTCACCCCCTTTTTTAATAAATTCCACTACAATACCATCCAAACCTGCTGCCTTGCCAGCTTTCATCTTCCGCAAAGCTTTTACTACCTCTTGTCTGTTTACCAAATCATTCTCCCTAACCCTCTCACTTTGCACACCACCTCGACCTAAACACCCTATATTTGCCACTCTGTCATCATACACATTCAACAAACCTTCAAAATACTCACCCCATCTCCTTCTCTCATCACCACTACTTGTTATCACCTCCCCATTAGCCCCCTTTACTGATGTTCCCATTTGTTCCCTTGTATTACACACTTTATTTACCTCCTTCCAAAACATCTTTTTATTCTCCCTAAAATTTAATGATACTCTCTGATCCCAACTCTCATTTGCCCTCTTTTTTGCCTCTTGCACCTTTCTCTTGACCTTCTGCCTCTTTCTTTTATACATCTCCCACTCATTTGCATTATTTCCCTGCAAAAATTATCAAAATGCCTCTCTCTTCTCTTTCACTAATAATCTTACTTGTTCACCCTACCACTCGCTACCCTTTCTAATCAACCCACCTCCCACGCTTCTCGTGCCACAAGCATCTTTTGCCCAAGCCATCACTGCTTCCCTAAATACATCCCATTCTTCCCCCACTCCCCTTACGTCCTTTGTTCTCACCTTTTTCCATTCTGTACTGAGTCTCTCCTGGTACTTCCTCACACAAGTCTCATAAATCTACAAGCTCTTCACCATTTCCATTTAGAACACTGAACACCACATGTACACCAATTATTCCCTCAACTGCTACATTACTCACCTTTGCATTCAAATTGCCCATCAGTATAAACCGGTCTCATGCTTCAAAACTACTAACACGCTCACTCAGCTGCTCCCAAAACACTTGCCTCTCATGATCTTTCTTCTCATGCCCAGGTGCGTATGCACCAATAATCACCCATTTCTCTCCATCCACTTTCAGTTTTACCCATATGAATCTAGAGTTTACTTTCTTACACTCTATCACATACTCCCACCACTCTTGTTTCAGGAGTAGTGCTACTTCTTCCCTTGCTCTTGTCCTCTCACTAACCCCTGACTTTACTCCCAAGACATTCCCAAACCACTCTTCCCCTTTACCCTTGAGCTTCGTTTCACTCAGAGCCAAAACATCCACATTTTTTTGTATAATTATACTTTGTCGCCGTCTCTCACGTTAGCGAGGTAGCGCAAGGAAACAGACGAAAGAATGGCCCAACCCACCCACATACACATGTATATACATACACATCCCCGTACACACATATACATACTTATACATCTCAACGTTTACATATATATACACACACAGACATATACATATATACGTATGTGCATAATTCATGCTGTCTGCCCTTATTCATTCCCATCACCACCCCGCCACACATGAAATGACAACCTCCTCCCCCTGCATGTGTGCAAGGTAGCCCTAGGAAAGACAACAAAGGCCACATTCGTTCACACCCAGTCTATATCCATATATACGCATGTGCATATTTCATACTGTCTGCCCTTATTCATTCCCATCACCACCCCGCCACACATGAAATGACAACCTCCTCCCCCTGCATGTGTGCAAGGTAGCCCTAGGAAAGACAACAAAGGCCACATTCGTTCACACTCAGTCTCTTGTCATGTGTAATGCACCGAAACCACAGCTCCCTTTCCACATCTAGGCCCTGCAAAACTTTCCATGGTTTACCCCTACGCTTCACATACCCTGGTTCAATCCACTGACAGTGCATCGACTCCGGTATACCACATCGTTCCAATTCACTCTATTACTTGTATGGGTTTCACCTTCCTGTATGTTCAGGACCTGATCGCTCAGAATTTTTTTTCACTCCATCCTTCCACCTCTACTTTGGCCTGCCTCCCACTTCTCCTCGTCCCCTCCACCTCTGAGACATATATTCTCTTTGTCAATCTTTCCTCACTCATTCTCTCCATGTTACCAAACTAGTTTCAATACACCCTCTTCTGCTCTCTCAATCACACTCCTTTTATTACCTCACATCTCTTACCCTTTCATTACTTAATCAAGCCACCTCTCACCACATATTGTCCTCAAACATTTCATTTTCAGCACATCCACCCTCCTCCGCACAACCCTATCTATACCCCATGCCTCGCAACCATATACCATTGTTGGAACCACTGTTCCTTGAAACATGCCCACTTTTGCTCTCCAAGATAACATTATCACTTTTCACACATTCTTCAATGCTCGCAGAACCTTTACCCCCTCCCCCACGCTGTGAGTCACTTCCGCTTCCATGGTTCCATCCGTTGCTAATTCCACTCCCAGATATCTAAAATACTGCACTTCCTCCAGTTTTTCTCAATTCAAACTTACCTCCCAATTGACTTGTCCCTCAACCCTACTGAACCTAATAACCTTGCTCCTATTCACATCTACTCTCAGCTTTCTTCTTTCACACACTTTACCAAACTCAGTCACCACTTCTACAGTTTCTCACTCGAATCAGCCACCAGTTCCATATTATCAGCAAACAACAACTGACTCACTTCCCAAGCCCTCTGATCCACAACAGTGCATACTTGCCCCTCTCTCCAAAACTCTTGCATTCATTTCCCTAATAACCCCATCCATAAACAACTTAAACAACCATGGAGACATCACCCTTGCCATAAACCAACATTCACTGAGAACCAATTACTTTCCTGTCTTCCTAGTCGTACACATGCCATACATCCTTGATAGAAACTTTTCATTGCTTCTAGCAACTTACCTCCCACGCCATATGCTCTTTATAACTTCCATTGAGCATCTCTATCAACTCTTATCATATGCCTTCTCCAGATCCATAAATGCTGCATACAAATCCATCTGCCTTTCTAAGCACATACATTCTTCAAAGCATACACCTGATCCACACATCCTCTACCACTTATGGAACCACACTGCTCTTTCTAATCTGATGCTCTGTACATGCCATCACCCTTTCAATGAAAGCCCTCCAATATGATTTCCCAGGAAGACTCAACCAACTTATACCTCTGTAATTTTAACACTCACCTTTATCCCCATTGCCTTTATACAATGTTATTATGCATGCATTCCACTAATCTTCATACATACATTGAATATTCTCATCACCAGTCAACAACACAGTCACTCACTTTTTTAATGAATTTCACCATAATACCATCCAAACCCGCCAGCTTTCATCTTGCGCAAAGCTTTCACTGCCTCGTCTCTGTTTACTGAAACATTCTCCCAGACCCTCTCACTTTGCACACCCCTCAAGCAAAACACCTTATATCCGCCACTCTGTCATCAAACACATTCAACAAACCTTCAAAATACTCACTCCATCTCCTTCCCACTTCACCACTACTTGCTATTACCTCCCCTTGCTCCCTTCACCGGTGTTCCCATTTGTTCTCTTGCCTTACGCACTTTATTTACTTCCTTCCAAAGCATCTTTTTATCCTTCGTAAAATTTAACGAAACTCTATCACCTCAAATCACTTTTGCCCTCTTTTTCACCTCTTGCACCTTTCTCTTGACCTCCTGCCTCTTTCTTTTATGCATCTCCCACTCATTTGCACTATTTCCTTACAAAAATCATACAAATGCCTCTCTCTTCTCTTTCACTAACACTCTTACTTCTTCATCCCACCCTCACTACCCTTTCTAATCTGTCCACCTCCTACCTTTTTCATGCCACAGGCATCTTTTACGCAAGCCATCACTGCTTCGCTAAATACATCCTATTCCTCCCCCAGTCGCCTTATGTCATTTGCTCTCACCTTTTTCCATTCTGCACTTAATCTCTCCTGGTACTTCCTCACACGAGTCTCCTTTCCAAGCTCACTTACTCTCACCACTCTCTTCCCCCCAACATTCTCTCTTTTTTTCTGAAAACCTCTACAAATCTTCACCTTCGCCTCTACAAGATAATGATCAGACATTTCTCCAGATGCCCCTCTAAGCACATTAACATCCAAAAGTCTCTCTTTCAAGCGCCTATCAATTAACGTGTAATCCAATAACGCTCTCTAGCCATCTCTCCTACTTACATGCACATACTTATTTATATCACTCTTTTTACACCAGGTATTCCCAATCACTAGTCCTTTTTACAGCACACAAATCTACAAGCTCTTCACCATTTCCATTACAACACTTAACACCCCATGTACACCAGTTACACCCTCAACTGCCACATTACTCACCTTTACATTCAAATCACCCATCACTATAACTCAGTCTTGTTCATCAAGGCTGCAGACAGACTCACGCATCTGCTCCCAAAATACTTGCCTCTCATGATCTTTCTTCTCATGACTTGGTGCATAGGCACCAATAATCACCCATCGCTCTCCATCCACTTTCAGTTGTACCCATATCAATCTAGAATTTACTTTCTTACATTCTATCACATACTCCCACAACTCCTGCTTCAGGAATAGTGCTACTCCTTTGCTCTTGTCCTTTCACCAACCCCTGACTTTACTCCCAAGACATTCTCAAACCACTCTTCCCCTTTACCCTTGAGTTTCATTTCACTCAGAACCAAAACATCCAGGTTCCTTTCCTCAAACATACTACCTATCTCTCCTTTTTTTTTCTCATCTTGGTTACATCCACACACATTTCGACACCCCAATCTGAGACTTCAAGGAGGATAAACACTCCCCAAATGGCTCCTTCTGTTTCTCCTTTTAGAAAGTTAAAATACAAGGAGGGGAGGGTTTCTAGCCCCCGCTCCCGTTCCCTTTAGACGTGTGTGTGTGTATGCGAATGGATGGGCTGTTGTTTGTCTGTTTCCTGGCACTACCTCATTAACACAGGAAACGGCAATCAAGTATAATGAATAGATATATAAATAATCAACATATACACATATACATACGTATGCATCCACATACACAGACATATATACATTTTTTTTTCTTTTTTTTCATACTATTCGCCATTTCCCGCATTAGCGAGGTAGCGCTAAGAACAGAGGACTGGGCCTTTGAGGGAATATCCTCACCTGGCCCCCTTCTCTGTTCCTTCTTTTGGGGGGAAAAAAAAAAAAAAAAAAAAAAAAAAAAAAAACGAGAGGGGAGGATTTCCAGTCCCCCGCTCCCTTCCCTTTTAGTCGCCTTCTACGACACGCAGGGAATACGTGGGAAGTATTCTTTCTCCCCTATCCCCAGGGATATACATATATACATATACACATATATAGTCATGCTTGCTTTCATCCATTCCTATATCTGCCCTGCCCTTCAGGAAGCAGCATCGCTACCCCCTTTCTTCAGTGAGGTAGCACCAGGAAAACAGACAAAAATACCACATTTGTTCACGCTCAGTCTCTCGTCATGTGTAATGTACTAAAACCACAGATCCCTATCCACATCCAGGCCCCACAGACCTTTCCATGGTTTACCCCAGAAGTTTTACATGCCCTGGTTCAGTCCATTAATAGCACATCAACCCCGATGTACCACATTGTTCCAATTCACTCTATTCCTTGCATTCCTCTCTCCTTCCTATATGTTCAGGTCCCGAGCGCTCAAAATCTTTTTCACTCCATTCTTCCACATCCAGTTTCGTCTCCCACTTCCCCTTGTTCCCGCCACCTCTGACATATATATCCTCTTTGTCATCCTTTCGTCACTCAATTCTTTCCATATGGCCAAATCATTTCAACACTACCTGATTGAGGATGTGTGGATCAGGTGTCTACATTAAAGAATGTGCATAAGAATACTAAGAAAGACATGTGGATTTGCATGTGGCATTTATGGATCTGGAGAAAGTATATGATAGGTAAGACAGAGTTGCTTTGTAGAAGGTCTTAAGAATATACAATGTGGAAAGGAGGCTGCTTGGAGCAGTGAGTTTTCATCAAGGGTATAATGCTTGTGAATGTGTAGGATGAGAAGAGAGTGAATGGTTCCAAGTCAAGGATGGAGTGTGGCAGGTGTGTATGATGTCTCTATGGTTGTTCAGTTGGTTTATGGATTTGTTGGTTAGTGAGGTAAGTGCAACAGTCTTGGAGAGAATGGTAAGGGGGCCGGGATGTAAGTCAATTGCAGTTTGCTGTTGTTACAGCACTGGTGGCAGATTCAAGTGAGAAACTGCAGAAGTTGGTGACTGAGATTGGAAGAGTGTGTGAAAGGAAAAAGTTGAGAGTAAATGTGAATAAAAGCAAGGTTATTAAGTTTAGCAGGGATGTGGGACAGGTTAGTTGGGATTTGAGTTTAAATGGAGAAAAATTGGAGGAAGTAAAATGTTTTAGTTGTCTGGGAGTAGACATGGCAGCAAATGAAAGCGGAATTGATCATAGTGTGGATGAGGAGTTGAAGGTTCTGGAAGTGCTTAAGAATGTGTGTAGAGAATGTTATCTGGGAGTGAGAAGATAGGTATGTTTGAAGGAATAGCAGTCCCAAAAATATTATATGGATTCAAGGCATGTCATTTTTGGATATGTTGGAAATAAAAATTTTGATGACAGTATGTAGTATGGGGCGGGTTGATCAAGTATGAAAAGGAAAGAGTGATGTGTGGTAGTGTAAAGAGTGTGGTTGAAAGAGCAGAAGAGGGTGTGCTAGAATGTTTTGGACTAATGGTGTGAATGAGTGAGGCAAGGCTGACAAAGAGGATACATGTATGTCAGACGTTGAGTAGACAAGGAGAACAGGGAGACCAGATTGGAGATGGAAGGATGGAATAAAAGAGATTTTGAGCAATTGGGGCCTGAACTTGCTGGAGTGTGAAAGGCATGTATAGGATAGAGTGAATTGGAATGATGTGTTATATTGGGGTCGATATGCTGTCAGTAGACTAAACCTGAACATGTGAAGTGTCCGGGGTCAAACATGGAAAGGTCTGTGGGGGCTGGATGTAGATAGGGAGCTGTGGTATTGGTGCATTACACATGGCAGCTAGAGAATGAATGAGAGGATGTAGCCGTTCTTCATCTGTTATTGGTGCTACCTTGCTAATGCAGGAAATGGCATTCAGCCATGAAAATGATATATGTACAATTGTACCTTTTTAATCCGGCACTCTGTGGTCGTTACTCCCATGGTCTGACACTTTTTGAATATGCTGCCATTAGCTTGTGGATCTGCCACCAGGGCGGCACTGTTAGCAGTTCTAAGGCACCAAAATTTGTTTACACTGCAGCCATGCTAATTAAGAGTTCTGTTGATTTCTTATATTCTTTTTTTTTTAGAAAATGAAAGCTAAAAAAGTTTGATTTCAGAAAACTTTGAAAGGTGCCAGGAGTACAGTATTAGACAGTGTGTGTACTCGTAAAGTGGTTTAAGCTCTGATGTAATGAAGGTGTAAGCATTTCTGGGAGATGCTTTTTGAGCAAGCCACAGTTTTTCATAGTGAACTGAAGCCAGACTATGACTGTGAATATTTGCAAGGATGGTTACACAAGTTTGAGTGGAGACATGGAATTTCAGCACATGATGTGTACAGAGAAAAGCATGGTGCTGACATGAATTTCATCACATAGTGTGTAAAGAGAAAAGCGTAGTGCTGACATGGAAGCTTTTAGTGTAAGGTTGTATTAAAAGAATCGATAAAAACTTGAATTCTCTTTCAAACAACCAACAGCAATATGTACAGGGTGAAAGAGACAGAATGAGCCAGCTTCCTGGTTGGGACTGATGCAGCCAGGCATTAACTACTTGTCACAAAGCTGTGACAAAGTTTGTGGATGAATTTGCTGTTAGTGGCACTAGAAAACTTAGCTCCAGAATAAGTATATAATGCTAACAAATCTGTATTGGTGTTGTATGCCACGAAAAACCCTTGCCCAAGATATTGAGGAGTCTCCATCTGGGGATACTTCTGATGTAAACTGATGTAACAATAAAAAACCTTGTTTGAAAGATTTAATGGTTGTATTATTTCTTATTTCAAACTTTGTTCTACCTTTGATAATCAAACAGCTATATGTATATGGAATGAGCTTGCAAGACTAGGGGTCAGGAATATTTTTACATAGGGGGTTCCCTTAGGGGTCTATTTCTGTTTTCTGGCATTTTCCGTGGTCCAGCAGTGGCCAGGTTTCAATGTTGCTCGATTAAAGAGGTTCAGCCTGTATATAAGTTGATGGTATTATTATGATTTTTTTTTACATACAAATTCACTATTTCTTGCCTTAGCAAGAACAGAGGACTGAGCCTTAGAGGGAAGCCTTAGCAAGGACAGAGGACTGAGCCTTAGAGGGAGTATCCTCACTTGGCCCCCCTTCTCTGTTCCTTTTGAAAAATTAAGAAACAAGAGGGGAGGATTTCAGCCCCCTTCTCCCTCCCCTTTTAGTCACCTTCTATGACATGCAGGGAATACGTGGGAAGTACTCTTTCTCCCGTATCCCCAGGGATAGATTATTATTATTATTATAATTATTATTATTATTATTATTATTATTATTATTATTATTATTATTATTATTATTATTATTGCATCTCTATCAACTCTATCATATGCCTTCTCCAGAAGTGAGTCAGTTGTTGTTCGCTGATGATACAGTGCTGGTGGCTGATTCATATGAGAAACTGCAGAAGCTGGTGACTGAGTTTGGTAAAGTGTGTGAAAGAAGAAAGTTAAGAGTAAATGTGAATAAGAGCAAGGTTATTAGGTACAGTAGGGTTGAGGGTCAAGTCAATTGGGAGGTAAGTTTGAATGGAGAAAAACTGGAGGAAGTAAAGTGTTTTAGATATCTGGGAGTGGATCTGGCAGCGGATGGAACCATGGAAGCGGAAGTGGATCATAGGGTGGGGGAGGGGGCGAAAATTCTGGGGGCCTTGAAGAATGTGTGGAAGTCGAGAACATTATCTCGGAAAGCAAAAATGGGTATGTTTGAAGGAATAGTGGTTCCAACAATGTTGTATGGTTGCGAGGCGTGGGCTATGGATAGAGTTGTGCACAGGAGGATGGATGTGCTGGAAATGAGATGTTTGAGGACAATGTGTGGTGTGAGGTGGTTTGATCGAGTAAGTAACGTAAGGGTAAGAGAGATGTGTGGAAATAAAAAGAGTGTGGTTGAGAGAGCAGAAGGGGGTGTTTTGAAGTGGTTTGGGCACATGGAGAGAATGAGTGAGGAAAGATTGACCAAGAGGATATATGTGTCGGAGGTGGAGGGAACGAGGAGAAGTGGGAGACCAAATTGGAGGTGGAAAGATGGAGTGAAAAGATTTCGTATGATCGGGGCCTGAACATGCAGGAGGGTGAAAGGAGGGCAAGGAATAGAGTGAATTGGATCGATGTGGTATACCGGGGTTGACGTGCTCTCAGTGGATTGAATCAGGGCATGTGAAGCGTCTGGGGTATACCATGGAAAGCTGTGTAGGTATGTATATTTGCGTGTGTGGACGTATGTATATACATGTGTATGGGGGTGGGTTGGGCCATTTCTTTCGTCTGTTTCCTTGCGCTACCTCGCAAACGCGGGAGACAGCGACAAAGCAAAAAAAAAAAAACATTATTATTATTCAAATAATTACTATTGTTGTATAATTAGTATTTCTTCCCTCCAGTGATGATGCCCTGGCCAACCTTGAAAGAACTCTAAGGGAAACTACACTTTCCCCAGATACCCACGTTACACCATTCCAAATGCTGCCTCCAAAGAAGCAGGAAAATTTACAGAAAGTGCTTTCCCAGAGAGACATTATTCCTGTGAGGTTAGTAATTCCCATAGCCTTTTACCAGCACCTTTAAAGCCTTTTATGTATCTTTATGAAGGAACACCATAGAGTGTACTTGTATGTTCTATCTCATGAAGTTTGGATTGATATATTCAAGGATTTAAAATAGGAATCTACTTAAATGCTTAGAGTTGGTCACCTGATTACACGAAATATCTTGTCTACCATAGGTAACACAGTAGCAGGAAGATGACACCATGATGCAGGGAACACGCAGTGTAAGGAAATGAGCACAAGACTGGTGTTGGTAAAAAGGAATTGGATTGCAAGAGATGGGTGATAATTAGTGAACATGCAGCTGAGAGAATGTGTCATCAGTTTTGATGCAAGAGATTAGGTATTATTGATGGGTGATTTAAATGTGAGTGAGAAATGTGGCAGCTGAGGGTACATCTGGGGTACATGGGGTATTAAGTGATGTGGATGGTAATAGTGAACAACTTGTGTTTTGTGCTTAAAAAGGACTGGTGATTGGGAATACCTAATTTAAAAGAGGACACACATAAGTATACATGGATAAGTAGGATAGATAGTAAAAGGGCACTATTGGATTATATACTAATTGATAGGTGTGCAAAAGAGAGACTCTTGGATGTGAATATGCTGAGAGGGGCAGTTGGTGGGATGTCTCATCATTACTATTGGTGGAGGCAAGGGTGAAGATTTGTTGAGGTTTTAGGAAGAGGAAATGATATGAATGAGAAGAGGGTTTTGAAAGTAAGTAGTCTTAAAAAGAGACTGTCGAAGAAATACCAGGAGAGATTGGATGTAGAATGGCAAAAGGTGAGAGTAGATGAAACAAGGAGAGTGGGTGAATAATGGGAAAAATTTAGGGAAGCAGTACTGCCTTGTGCAGAAATGTGTGACATGCAAAAGGTATGAGGTAGGCAGATGAGAAAGGATCGTGAGTGGTGGGATGATTAAGTAAAGATGCTAGTGAAAAAGAAAAGAGAGGTGTATAGGCAGTACTTATAGGGATGGAGTCCAAATGATTAGATGTTCAAAAGAAAGCAGAAGGAGGTCAAGATCAAAAGGAAAGTGTAGGGATTGAAAAAGGGAGTAAATTAGAGTTGGGATGAGCAGGTATTAACTTCATGGATAACAGAATGATGTTTTAGAAGGAAGTTAACAGTGTGAGAAAGAAAAGTTGGAACATCATTGAAGGAGGCAAATGGGGAAATGTTGATGGGTAGTGAGAAGGAGATGGAGCGAGTATTTTAAAGGAGTGTTGAATGTGTTTGATGATAGGGTGGTAGATGTAGGTTGACTGAGTTGGGAGCTATGCAAAGTGAAAGAGTCATGGAAGATAACTTGGTGAAGAGAGAAGAGGTGGTCAAAGCCTTGTGTAAGATTGAAATGTTGCAGCTTGGGTGGATGTTATTGCAGGTTGAATTTCTAAAGAAAGGGGATGACTGTGTTATTGATTGGCTAGTTAAGATTTTCATTGTGTTTTAGATCATAGTGAGGTGTCAGAAATTGGTCAGATGCATGAATAAAGGCAAAGGGATCAAAGATGAGTATTCAAACTACAGAGTTATAAGTTTGTTGAGTGTACCAGGTAAGTAGTGTGGGAGAGTGGTGATGGAGAGGTTAAAGGCATATATGGAGCATCAGACTAGCGAGAAAGACTATGATTTCAGGCATGGTAATGACTATGTGGATCAAGTGTTTGCCTTCAAGAAATTGTGAGAAATACTGAGAGAAATAGAAGGCTATGTATGTGGCATTTATGGATCTGGAGAGAGGATATGAAAGTTTTGACAAGGATGCCTTTTGGAGGGCTTTATATACATAAGTTGTGGGAGAAAGCTACTGCAAGCAGCAAGAAGTTTTTATTAGGAGTAAAGGTGTGTGTATGAGAAGGTAGAGAGGAGGATGAGTGGTTCCAGGTGAAATGGGTATGCAGCAGGGATGTGATGTCACCATGGCTGTTTAATTTTTTCATGGATGGGGTGGTAAGGGAGGTAAATGTAAGGGTCTCAGAGAGAAAGAGAGAGAGAGAGGCAAGTATGCAGTCTGAAGGGGTGAGGGGGGTTTGGGAAGTGAGTCAGTTGTTTGACACAGCACTGGTGGCAGATTTGAGTTAGAAGCTGCAGAAGTGGTTGCCTGAGTTAGGGAGTGTGTGTGAAAAGATGGAGTTGAGAATAGATATCAACAAAAGCAAGGTTATTAGGTGTAGTAGGGCAGAGGGACAGCTTAGTTAGGTTGTAACTTTAAATGGAGAGAAATTGGAGGAAGTGGAGAGTTTTAGATGTATGGGAGTGGACATGGCATCAATGGAATCATGGAAGTTGAAGAGTCATAGGGTGGGTGAGGGAGTAAAGGTTCTGGGATAATTGAGGAATGTGTGGAAAGAGAGGTTGTTATCTAGAGGGGCAAAATTAGGAATGTTTGAAGATGGAGTAGTCCCAACATTGTTGTATGGGTGTGAAGAATGGGCTATGGATGAGAATTTGCAGAGAAGGGAGGATGTTTTGGAAATTAAGTGTTTAAGGACAGTATGTTTTGTGAGGTGGTTTGATTAAGTGATTAAAAGTTAAGAGAGAGGTGTGGTAACAAGAAGAATGTGGTTGAGAGAGCTAAAGGTGTGCTGAAATGGTTTGGTCTTATGGAGAAAATGAGCATGGAGAGGTTGACAGAGAAGATACATGTGTCAGAAGTGAAGGGGAAAAGGAGAGGGAGGAGACTGTATTGGAGATGGAAGGATTTATTGAAAAGATTTTAGTGACCATGACCTGAACATGCAGGAGGGTGAAAAGTGTGCAAGAGACATAGTGACTTTGAGTGATGTAGTGTACGGAGGGCAACTTGCTGTGAATGGACTGAACTAGGGCTTATGAAGCAGCTGGGAGAAAGCGTGGAAAGGTCTCTGGGGCCTGGTTGTGGATAGGGTGTGCTGGTTTCAGTGAATTATACATGACTGCTTGAGAGTAGATGTGAGCAAATGAATCCATTTCATCATCTGTTCCTGGTGCTACCTCACTGATGTAGAAGGGGAGCATGTTTGAAAAAGATATGTGGTGGATATCTCTTTGCTAAAAAGAGTGATAATGATGTTAAAGGTAGTTCAGGCTCCTGGAGTGGATGGGATTATTACTGAAATGTTGAAATATGGAGGAGAATGTGACAGTGGATGCATATGATATGTAATTTAGCATAGAAGCAGAAGGTTGAACATAAGGATTGGATGAAACATATTATTGTTCCTGTATTCATAGGAAAAGGTGCTGAGGATCTATGTAGCAAATGTAGGGGAATAAGTCTGTTTAGTATACCAGCAAGTGTTAATTGATAGTGTGATGGAAATGATTGAATGGAGAATATGTGAGGAGTAAGGGGGTTTTAGGAAAGGTAGAGGATGTGTGGATCAGATTTTTGTGGTGAGAATGACTATGGAAAAGTATGTTGTAAAAGGTAAGAAGTTGAATGCAACTTTTATTGATCTGGAGGAATTGTATTACAGAGTCAAGTGGAATACTTTATGGGATGTGTTACAGATAACTGTTGAATGGTTTGAAAGCCTTCTATAAAGTTGCAAAAGCATGCATAAGAGTGGATGGAGAGTTAAGTGAAAGTTTTGGTACATGTGTGGGTGTTAGGCAGTGCTGTGTAATGGTATGATGGCTTTGTAACACATATATTGATAAAGTGATAAGAAAGATGAACACCATACTAAGGAAAGGGGGTGCAGAAATGGAGTGTGGTGTTGAGGTGTGGTGGCTAATATTAAGCCTGTTTACAGATGATAATGTGTTTTTGCTTAGAGTGAAGAGGAATTGCAGAAGGTATTATGTGTGTTTTATGATGTGTTTAAGCTATAGGCAATTTAGGGTAAATGCAAGTGAAAGTAAAGTGATGGTATTTGAAAGGAAACAGAGTGAAATTATTGATTTTGCAAAGCCTTACATGAAAGAAAAAAAATTTACTAAATTGTGTTATAGATGTGAGGGAAGAAAGACTGGAAGAGGTGACTGAATTTAAGTATTTAGGAGTTACCTTGGGTAAGTTTGATGATATGGAAGGAGAGATCAGGGAGAGAATAGGACAGGGTATAAAAGTCATTGGGTCTCCAAATAGAATAATGAAAGCTAGAGGTGTAAGTATGGAAGGGAAATATTAAGGGACAGCTTCGTACTCCTGACCCAAACCTATGCAACCAAAACATGGACATGGAATGAGTTACAGAGGTCAAGAATCCAGGCTATAAAATGAGCTATTTGAGAGGATCATGAGGTATGATTAAATGAATGAAGAAAGAAGTGAGGGGACGTATGATAGATTTAGCATGGCAGGGAATTCAAAGGAATGAATTGTGGAGTGGTACAGTGGGTGAAACATAATACATGAAGGTGGTTTGGGCATGTGGAAAGAATGCAAGATGGGATTTTTACAAAGGAAGTGTATGATAATACAATTTAGGGCTTGGTGTTAAAGGAAGACCACCTGAAACATGAGGAAATAGAGTGAAAGAATACTGGAGGGAGACAAATGGGGGAAGAATGTGTGGAATGGTGTATGCAAGGGAGGCATGTGTGGACAGGGATAAGTGGAGGTTTTTGTCATGGCCACACCCATGATGGGAGGTAACAGATGGAACAGGCAACAGATATAGATAGATAGTGGCGGGAAGTCAAGAGGAAGGTGCAGAGGTTGAAAAAGGGGCAAATGAGAGTTGGGGTGAGTGAGCATCAGTCAGCTTTATGGAGAGTAAGATGTTTTGGAAGTAGGTTAATAGTGTGAGAAAATCAATAGAGCAACTGGTTACATCATTGAAGGAGTTAAAAGGGGGAAGCATTATTAACAGGTAGTAATAGGGTAAGGAGGAGATGAGGGAATATTTTGAAGGGTTGTTGAATGTATTAGATAATAGGGTGAGAGATGTAGGGTGTTTGGGTCAAGGAATTGAATCCTGGTAAGGTGCCTGAGGATTGGCAGAATGCATGTACAGTGCCACTGTTTAAAGTCAACGGGGACAAAGATGAGTGGTCATACTACAGCAGTGTAAGTTTACGGGGTGTACCAGGTAAGTTGTACGGGAGAGAGTGCTTAAGAGGGTGAAGTCATGGACTTGGTTTTAGGAGTGGTAGAAGGTGTGTAGATAAGATGCTTGATCTAGAGAATGTGTGTGTGAGAAATACTTACAGAAACAGAAGGACAAGTATGTGTTATCGATGATGTGGAGAACAGTATGTAGAAATGCCTTGTGGAGGGTCAAGACATATATGGTGTGTTAGGAAAGCTACTAGAAGCATAAGAAGTTTTTGTTAAGAGTTTAAGGTTTGTGTGCGAATAGGAAGAGAGGAGAGCGAGTTGTTCCAGGTGAAGATTGGCCTGTGTCAGATGTGTGTGATATCAGCTTGGATATTTAATTTTTAATGGATAGGGGATGGTGAGGGAGGTAAATGCAGAGGTCGTGGAAAGAAGCTGTGGAAGTGAGTTATTTGAGAGGAACCTGTGATATGAATAGATGGAATGAAGAAAGATATTAGGGTGGGGTGTATGAGAGATTTGGTATGGCAGGTAATGCAAAGGGAATGAATTGTGGAGTGTTAGAGTGAACCATGATAATTTAAGGCGGGTTGGGCATGTGGAAAGAATGCAAAACAGGGAATTTACAGGGAGAGTGTGTGATTTATCCATATCTCTAATGCCTGTTCCCTTCTGGAACTCCTTCAGTGGGGTGGCCATAGCATTAGACTTTCCATATCTAGTGAACTCCAGTGCCACTTCTTGGCCAAGAGTGTATGATAGTATCATTAAAAGTGTTGATGTGAGAGGAAGACCATCTGTGACTTGGGAAATAAATTGGAAGAGTACTGGAGGGAGAGAAATGGTGGAAGAATACGTGGAATGGTGTATGCGAGGGAGGCATGTAAAGACACTGATAAGCGGAGACTCATTTGCTAAGGCCTCCTTCTTGTTGGGTGTTTCCGGAGGGAACAGGAGTCAGAGATAATAAGTAAATGAATGAGATGAAGAATGGTTTGTTGAATTCAGATAGCCATTTAGCTGAAAATATACAGTTGATGAATTACATAATTTGGGGGGTCATAATAGTAATGAGCTCCTTAATCACAAAAGAGCTTAAGATCAAGATTGTTGGGATATTCTTCATTTTGGATGAGCACATGAATGAAGTCTGTCGACATAATACAGGAAGTTTTACAAAGCAAATTTTATGGTTTATACATTTAATCATGATTCATTGAACATTACATGATGTAAAGTTACATATTGGTTGAATTGCAGTAGCATTGTGTTGACATACATTATGGTTGCATAACAGTAATATAATAGTTGACATATACATAACTATGGGAAAACTAAGCTATTTTCTTGCTTAGTTGTGCACTTGTTTATGAATTGTTTATGACATTCACAGGAGTAGGTATAGGATAATTCTTGTATCTGTACAAGCACTTGTTGGTACAAGGTGATTGTGGTGATGGACATCAGTCCAGCATTTGCCACTCTGACCCTTGAGGAAATTGTCATAGAGTTCTTGTGGTCAACTGAGTCACAACTCTTACGGCCAGAGGGCCATGACCCATTGTATAAGCTAAGGCTACCACAGCTGCAACATAGGCCTCTGGAGTGAGTTACTGGTTCACTAGTTCACCTGTAAAGGTATCTAATTTATGTATGTCTTTTACAGTCAGATTTATTGGAGATAGACACTCTTTTGTGAAAGTGGTAGATCTAATCGGGCATAATTCAGATATCAAGCTGGTGGAGTGGGGCAGAGAGTGTTCAGGTTGACATGTTGTTTTGTAGGTAGCCCAAGAGTGCCACTGACACACATCCTGTCACATGGAAGGTTGGACAATGTATGTGTAGATACAGAACTTATTTTAATTTTTTTGTTCATACTATTCGCCATTTCCTACATTAGCAAGATAGCAGTAAGAACAGAGGACTGAGCCTTTGAGGGAATATCCTCACTTGACCCCTTCCTCTGTTCCTTCTTTAGGAAAACTGAAAACGAGAGGGGAGGATTTCCAGCCCCCTGCTCCCTTCCCTTTTAGTCGCCTTCTACGACACGCATGGAATACGTGGGAAGTATTCTTTCTCCCCTATCCCCAGGGGTAATATTGGGGAGGAACAATACTTCCCACGCATTCCTCACGTGTTGTAGAAGGCGACTAAAGGGGACGGGAGCAGAGGGCTAGAAACCCTCCCCTCCTTGTATTTCAACTTTTTCTAAAAGGGGAAACAGAAAAAGGAGTCACGCAGGGAGTGCTCATCCTCCTCGAAGGCTCAGATTGGGGTGTCTAAATGTGTGTGGATGTAACCAAGATGAGGACAAAGGAGGGATAGGTGGTATGTTTGAGGAAAGGAACCTGGATGTTTTGGCTCTGAGTGAAACGAAGCTCAAGGGTAAAGGGGAAGAATGGTTTGGGAATGTTTTGGGAGTAAAGTCAGGAGTTGGTGAGAGGACAAGAGCAAGGGAAGGAGTAGCACTACTGAAACAGGAGTGGTGGGCGTGTGTGATAAAGTGTAAGAAAGTAAACTCTTGATTGATAAGGGTAAAACTGAAAGTGGATGGAGAGAAATGGGTAATTATTGGTGCATATGCACATGGGCATGAGAAAAAAATCATGAGAGGCAAGTGTTTTGGGAGCAGCTGAGTGAGTGTGTTAGTAGTTTTGATGCACGAGACCGGGTTATCGTGATTGGTGATTTGAATGCAAAGGTGAGTAATGTAGCAGTTGAGGGAATAATTAATGATTGGTGTACATAGGGTGTTAGAGTTGTAAATGGAAATGGTGAAGAGCTTATAGATTTGTGTGCTGAAAAAGGACTGGTGATTGGGAATACCTAGTTTAAAAAGAGAGATATCCATAAGTATACGCATGTAAGTAGGAGAGATGGCCAGAGAGCGTTATTGGATTATGTTAGGTGCACGAAAGAGAGACTTTTAGATGTTAATTTGCTGAGAGGTGCAACTGGAGGGATGTCTGATCATTATCTTGTGGAGGCGAAGAGGAAGATTTGTAGAGGTTTTCAGAAAAGAAGAGAGAATGTTGGCGTGAAGAGAGTGGTGAGAGTAGGTGAGCTTGGGAAGGAGACTTGTGTGAGGAAGTACCAGGAGAGATTGAGTGCAGAATGGAAAAAGGTGAGAGCAAAGGACGTAAGGGGAGTGGGTGAGGAATAGGATATATTTAAGGAAGCAGTGATGGCTTGCGCAAAAGATGCTTGTGGCATGAGAAGCGTGGGAGGTGGGCAGTTTAGAAAGGGTAGTGAGTGGTGGGATGAAGAAGCAAGATTATTAGTGAAAGAGAAGAGAGAGGCATTTGGATGAGTTTTGCAGGGAAGTAGTGCAAATGAGTGGAAGATGTATAAAAGAATGAGGCAGGAGGTCAAGAGAAAGGTGCAAGAGGTGAAAAAGAGGGCAGATGAGAGTTGAGATCAGAGAGTATCATTAAATTTTTGGGAGAATAAAAAGATGTTTTGGAAGGAGGTAAATAAAGTGCATAAGACAAGAGAACAAATGGGAACATCGATGAAGGGGGCTAATGGGGAGATGATAACAAGTAGTGGCGACGTGAGAAGGAGATGGAGTGAGTATTTTGAAGGTTTGTTGAATGTGTTAGATGATAGAGTAGAAGATGTAGGGTGTTTTGGTCGAGGTGGTGTGCGGAGTGAGAGGGTTAGGAAAAATGATTTGGTAAACAGAGAGGAGGTAGTAAAGGCTTTGCTGAAGATGAAATCCGGCAAGACAGCGGGTTTGGATGGTATTACAATGGAATTTATCGAAAAAGAGGGTGACTTTGTTGTTGACTGGTTGGTAAGGATATTTAATGTATGTATGACTCATGGTGAGGAGCCCAAGGATTGGCAGAGTGCATGCATAGTGCCATTGTACAAAGGCAAAGGGGATAAAGGTGAGAGCTCAAATTACAGAGGTAAAAATTTGTTGACTATTCCTGGGAAATTATATGGGAGGGAATTGATTGAGAGGGTGAAGGCAGGTACAGAGCATCAGATTGGGGAAGAGCAGTGTGGTTTCAGAAGCGGTAGAGGATGTGTTGATCAGGTGTATGCTTTGAAGAATGTATGTGAGAAATACTTGGAAATGCAAATAGATTTGTATGTAGCATTTATGGATCTGGAGAAGGCATATGATAGAGTTGATAGAGATGCTCAATGGAAGGTATTAAGAATATATGGTGTGGGAAGCAAGTTGTTGGAAGCAGTAAAAAGTTTTTATAGAGGATATAAGGCATGTGCACGAGTAGGAAGAGAGGAAAGTGATTGGTTCTCAGTGATTGTTGGTTTGCGGCAGGGGTGTGTGATGTCTCCATGGTTGTTTAATTTGTTTCTGGATGGGGTTGTTAGGGACGTGAATGCCAGAGTTTTGGAGAGAGGGGCAAGTATGCAGTCCGTTATAGATGAGAGAGCTTGGGAAATGAGTCAGTTGTTGTTCGCTGATGATACAGCACTGGTGGCTGATTCGTGTGAGAAACTGCAGAAGCTGGTGACAGAGTTTGGTAAAGTGTGTGAAAGAAGAAAGCTGAGAGTAAGTGTGGATAAGAACAAGGTTATTAGGTACAGGAAGGTTGAGGAAAAATTCATTTGGGAGGTAAGTTTGAATGGAGAAAAACTGGAGGAAGTGAAATGTTTTAGATATCTGGGAGTGGATTTGGCAGCAGATGGAACCATGGAAGCGGAAGTGAATCATAGTGTGGGGGAGGGGGCGAAAGTTCTTTGGAGCGTTGAAAAATGTGTGGAAGTCGAGAACATTATCTCGGAAAGCAACAGTAGGTATGTTTGAAGTAATAGTGGTTCCAACAATGTTATATGGTTGCGAGGCATGGGCTATGGATAGAGTTGTGCAGAGGAGGGTGGATGTGCTGGAAATGAGATGTTTGAGGACAATGTGTGGTGTGAGATGGTTTGATCAAGTAAGTAATAAAAGGGTAAGAGAGATGTGTGGTAATAAAAAGAGTGTGGCTGAGAGAGCAGAAGAGGGTGTTTTGAAATGGTTTGGTCACACGGAGAGAATGAGTGAGGAAAGTTTGACCAAGAGGATATATGTGTCAGAGGTGGAGGGAACAAGAAGTGGGAGACCTAATTGGAGGTGGAAAGATGGAGTGAAAAATATTTTGAGTGATCGGGGCCTGAACATGCAGGAGGGTGAAAGGGGTGCAAGGAATAGAGTGAATTGGAACGATGTGGTATACCAGGGTTGACGTGCTGTCAATGGATTGAACCAGGGTATGTGAAGCGTCTGGGGTAAACCATGGAAAGTTCTGTGGGGCGTGGATGTGGAAAGGGAGCTTTGGTTTCGATATATTATTACATGACAGCAAGAAACTGAGTGTGAACGAATGTGGCCTTTGTTGTTTTTTCCTAGCGCTACCTCGTACACATGAGGGGAGGGGGTAGTTATTTCATGTGTGGCGAGGTGGTGATGGGAATGAATAAAGGCAGACGATGTGAATTATTTACATGTGTATATATGTATATGTCTGTGTGTGTATATATATATGTATATGTTGAGATGTATAGGTATGTATATTTGCGTGTGTGGACGTATATGTATATACATGTGTATGTAGGTGGGTTGGGCCATTCTTTCATCTGTTTCCTTGCGCTACCTTGCTAACGTGAAAGACAGCGACAAAGCAAAATGAATAAATAAAATTTTTTTTTTTTATATTTGCTTTGTCGCTGTCTCCCGCGTTTGCGAGGTAGCGCAAGGAAACAGACGAAAGAAATGGCCCAACCCACCCCCATACACATGTATATACATACGTCCACACACGCAAAATATACATACCTACACAGCTTTCCATGGTTAACCCCAGACGCTTCACATGCCCCGATTCAATCCACTGACATCACGTCAACCCCAGTATACCACATTGCTCCAATTCACTCTATTCCTTGCCCTCCTTTCACCCTCCTGCATGTTCAGGCCCTGATCACACAAAATCTTTTTCACTCCATCTTTCCACCTCCAATTTGGTCTCCCTCTTCTCCTCGTTCCCTCCACCTCCGACACATATATCCTCTTGGTCAATCTTTCCTCACTCATTCTCTCCATGTGCCCAAACCATTTCAAAACACCCTATTCTGCTCTCTCAACCACGCTCTTTTTATTTCCACACATCTCTCTTACCCTTACATTACTTACTCAGTCAAACCACCTCACACCACATATTGTCCTGAAACATCTCATTTCCAGCACATCCACCCTCCTGCACATAACTCTATCCATAGCCCACGCCTCACAGCCATACAACATTGTTGGAACCACTATTCCTTTAAACATACCCATTTTTGCTCTCCGAGATAATGTTCTCGACTTCCAAACATTCTTCAAGTCTCCCAGAATTTTCGCCCCCTCCCCCACCCTATGATTCACTTCTGCTTCCATGGTTCCATCCGCTGCCAGATCCACTCCCAGATATATAAAACACTTTACTTCCTCCAGTTTTTCTCCATTCAAACTTACCTCCCAATTGAGTTGACCCTCAACCCTACTGTACCTAATAACCTTGCTCTTATTCACATTTACTCTTAACTTTCTTCTTTCACACACTTTACCAAACTCAGTCGCCAGCTTCTGCAGTTTCTCACATGAATCAGCCACCAGCGCTGTATCATCAGCGAACAACAACTGACTCACTTCCCAAGCTCTCTCATCCCCAACAGACTTCATACTTGCCCCTCTTTCCAAAATTCTTGCATTCACCTCCCTAACAACCCCATCCAGAAACAAATTAAACAACCATGGAGACATCACACACCCCTGCCGCAAACCTACATTCACTGAGAACCAATCACTTACCTTTCTTCCTACTCCTACACATGCCTTACATCCTCGATAAAAACTTTTCACTGCTTCTAACAACTTGCCTCCCACACCATATATTCTTAATACCTTCCACAGAGCATCTCTATCAACTCTATCATATGCCTTCTCCAGATCCATGAATGCTACATACAAATCCATTTGCTTTTCTAAGTATTTCTCACATACATTCTTCAAAGCAAACACCTGATCCACACATCCTCTACCACTTCTGAAACCACACTGCTCTTCCCCAATCTGCTGCTCTGTACATGCCTTCACCCTCTCAATCAATACCCTCCCATATAATTTGCCAGCAATACTCAACAAACTTATACCTCTGTAATTTGAGCACTCACTCCTATCCCCTTTGCCTTAATACAATGGCACTATGCAAGCATTCCGCCAATCCTCAGGCACCTCACCATGAATCATACATACATTAAGTAACCTTACCAACCAGTCAACAATACAGTCACCCCCTTTTTTAATAAATTCCACCGCAATACCATCCAAACCTGCTGCCTTGCCGGCTTTCATCTTCCGCAGAGCTTTTACTACCTCTTCTCTGTTTAGCAAATCATTCTCCCTAAGCCTCTCACTTTGCACACCACCTTGACCAAAACGCCCTATATCTGCCACTCTATCATCAAACACATTCAACAAACCTTCAAAATACTCACTCCATCTCCTTCTCACATCACCACTACTTGTTATCACCTCCCCATTATATATATATATATATATATATATATATATATATATATATATATATATATATATATATATATATATCTTTCTTTCTTTTAAACTATTCGCCATATCCCGCGTTAGTGAGGTAGCGTTAGGAACAGAGGACTGGGCCTTTTTTGGAATATCCTCACCTGGCCCCCTCTGTTCCTTCTTTTTGAAAATTAAAAAAAAAAAGAGAGGGGAGGATTTCCAGCCACCAGCTCCCTCCCCTTTTAGTCGCCTTCTATGACACGCAGGGAATACGTTGGAAGTATTCTTAATCCCCTATCCCCAGCGATACCTATCCCCAGGGATATATATTTTTTTTTTTTTGCTTTGTCGCTGTCTCCCGCGTTTGCGAGGTAGCGCAAGGAAACAGACGAAAGAAATGGCCCAACCCACCCCCATACACATGTATATACATACGTCCACACACGCAAATATACATACCTACACACCTTTCCATGGTTTACCCCAGACGCTTCACATGCCTTGATTCAATCCACTGACAGCACGTCAACCCCGGTATACCACATCGCTCCAATTCACTCTATTCCTTGCCCTCCTTTCACCCTCCTGCATGTTCAGGCCCCGATCACACAAAATCTTTTTCACTCCATCTTTCCACCTCCAATTTGGTCTCCCTCTTCTCCTCATTCCCTCCACCTCCGACACGTATATCCTCTTGGTCAATCTTTCCTCACTCATTCTCTCCATGTGACCAAACCATTTCAAAACACCCTCTTCTGCTCTCTCAACCACGCTCTTTTTATTTCCACACATCTCTCTTACCCTTACGTTACTTACTCGATCAAACCACCTCACACCACACATTGTCCTCAAACATCTCATTTCCAGCACATCCATCCTCCTGCGCACAACTCTATCCATAGTCCACGCCTCGCAACCATACAACATTGTTGGAACCACTATTCCTTCAAACATACCCATTTTTGCTTTCTGAGATAATGTTCTCGACTTCCACACATTCTTCAAGGCTCCCAGAATTTTCGCCCCCTCCCCCACCCTATGATCCACTTCCGCTTCCATGGTTCCATCCGCTGCCAGATCCACTCCCAGATATCTAAAACACTTCACTTCCTCCAGTTTTTGTCCATTCAAACTCACCTCCCAATTGACTTGACCCTCAACCCTACTGTACGTAATAACCTTGCTCTTATTCACATTTACTCTTAACTTTCTTCTTTCACACACTTTACCAAACTCAGTCACCAGCTTCTGCAGTTTCTCACATGAATCAGCCACCAGCGCTGTATCATCAGCGAACAACAACTGACTCACTTCCCAAGCTCTCTCATCCCCAACAGACTTCATACTTGCCCCTCTTTCCAAAACTCTTGCATTCACCTCCCTAACAACCCCATCCAGAAACAAATTAAACAACCATGGAGACATCACACACCCCTGCCGCAAACCTACATTCACTGAGAACCAATCACTTTCCTCTCTTCCTACACATACACATGCCTTACATCCTCGATAAAAACTTTTCACTGCTTCTAACAACTTGCCTCCCACACCATATATTCTTAATACCTTCCACAGAGCATCTCTATCAACTCTATCATATGCCTTCTCCAGATCCATAAATGCTACATACAAATCCATTTGCTTTTCTAAGTATTTCTCATATACATTCTTCAAAGCAAACACCTGATCCACACATCCTCTACCACTTCTGAAACCACACTGCTCTTCCCCAATCTGATGCTCTGTACATGCCTTCACCCTCTCAATCAATACCCTCCCATATATATATATATTTTTTTTTTTTTTTTTTTTATACTTTGTCGCTGTCTCCCGCGTTTGCGAGGTAGCGCAAGGAAACAGACGAAAGAAATGGCCCAACCCCCCCCCCCATACACATGTACATACACACGTCCACACACGCAAATATACATACCTACACAGCTTTCCATGGTTTACCCCAGACGCTTCACATGCCTTGCTTCAATCCACTGACAGCACGTCAACCCCTGTATACCACATGACTCCAATTCACTCTATTTCTTGCCCTCCTTTCACCCTCCTGCATGTTCAGGCCCCGATCACACAAAATCTTTTTCACTCCATCTTTCCACCACCAATTTGGTCTCCCTCTTCTCCTCGTTCCCTCCACCTCCGACACATATATCCTCTTGGTCAATCTCTCCTCACTCATTCTCTCCATGTGCCCAAACCATTTCAAAACACCCTCTTCTGCTCTCTCAACCACGCTCTTTTTATTTCCACACATCTCTCTTACCCTTACGTTACTTACTCGATCAAACCACCTCACACCACACATTGTCCTCAAACATCTCATTTCCAGCACATCCATCCTCCTGCGCACATCTCTATCCATAGCCCACGCCTCGCAACCATACAACATTGTTGGAACCACTATTCCCTCAAACATACCCATTTTTGCTTTCCGAGATAATGTTCTCGACTTCCACACATTTTTCAAGGCTCCCAGAATTTTCGCCCCCTCCCCCACCCTATGATCCACATCCGCTTCCATGGTTCCATCCGCTGACAGATCCACTCCCAGATATCTAAAACACTTCACTTCCTCCAGTTTTTCTCCATTCAAACTCACCTCCCAATTGACTTGACCCTCACCCCTACTGTACCTAATAACCTTGCTCTTATTCACATTTACTCTCAACTTTCTTCTTCCACACACTTTACCAAACTCAGTCACCAGCTTCTGCAGTTTCTCACATGAATCAGCCACCAGCGCTGTATCATCAGCGAACAACAACTGACTCACTTCCCAAGCTCTCTCATCCCCAACAGACTTCATACTTGCCCCTCTTTCCAGGACTCTTGCATTTACCTCCCTTACAACCCCATCCATAAACAAATTAAACAACCATGGAGACATCACACACCCCTGCCGCAAACCTACATTCACTGAGAACCAATCACTTTCCTCTCTTCCTACACGTACACATGCCTTACATCCTCGATAAAAACTTTTCACTGCTTCTAACAACTTGCCTCCCACACCATATATTCTTAATACCTTCCACAGAGCATCTCTATCAACTCTATCATATGCCTTCTCCAGATCCATAAATGCTACATACAAATCCATTTGCTTTTCTAAGTATTTCTCACATACATTCTTCAAAGCAAACACCTGATCCACACATCCTCTACCACTTCTGAAACCGCACTGCTCTTCCCCAATCTGATGCTCTGTACATGCCTTCACCCTCTCAATCAATACCCTCCCATATAATTTACCAGGAATACTCAACAAACTTATACCTCTGTAATTTGAGCACTCACTCTTATCCCCTTTGCCTTTGTACAATGGCACTATGCACGCATTCCGCCAATCCTCAGGCACCTCACCATGAATCATACATACATTAAGTAACCTTACCAACCAGTCAACAATACAGTCACCCCCTTTTTTAATAAATTCCACCGCAATACCATCCAAACCTGCTGCCTTGCCGGCTTTCATCTTCCGCAGAGCTTTTACTACCTCTTCTCTGTTTAGCAAATCATTCTCCCTAAGCCTCTCACTTTGCACACCACCTTGACCAAAACGCCCTATATCTGCCACTCTATCATCAAACACATTCAACAAACCTTCAAAATACTCACTCCATCTCCTTCTCACATCACCACTACTTGTTATCACCTCCCCATTATATATATATATATATATATATATATATATATATATATATATATATATATATATATATATATATATATATATCTTTCTTTCTTTTAAACTATTCGCCATTTCCCGCGTTAGTGAGGTAGCGTTAGGAACAGAGGACTGGGCCTTTTTTGGAATATCCTCACCTGGCCCCCTCTGTTCCTTCTTTTTGAAAATTAAAAAAAAAAAGAGAGGGGAGGATTTCCAGCCACCAGCTCCCTCCCCTTTTAGTCGCCTTCTATGACACGCAGGGAATACGTTGGAAGTATTCTTAATCCCCTATCCCCAGCGATACCTATCCCCAGGGATATATATTTTTTTTTTTTTGCTTTGTCGCTGTCTCCCGCGTTTGCGAGGTAGCGCAAGGAAACAGACGAAAGAAATGGCCCAACCCACCCCCATACACATGTATATACATACGTCCACACACGCAAATATACATACCTACACACCTTTCCATGGTTTACCCCAGACGCTTCACATGCCTTGATTCAATCCACTGACAGCACGTCAACCCCGGTATACCACATCGCTCCAATTCACTCTATTCCTTGCCCTCCTTTCACCCTCCTGCATGTTCAGGCCCCGATCACACAAAATCTTTTTCACTCCATCTTTCCACCTCCAATTTGGTCTCCCTCTTCTCCTCATTCCCTCCACCTCCGACACGTATATCCTCTTGGTCAATCTTTCCTCACTCATTCTCTCCATGTGACCAAACCATTTCAAAACACCCTCTTCTGCTCTCTCAACCACGCTCTTTTTATTTCCACACATCTCTCTTACCCTTACGTTACTTACTCGATCAAACCACCTCACACCACACATTGTCCTCAAACATCTCATTTCCAGCACATCCATCCTCCTGCGCACAACTCTATCCATAGTCCACGCCTCGCAACCATACAACATTGTTGGAACCACTATTCCTTCAAACATACCCATTTTTGCTTTCTGAGATAATGTTCTCGACTTCCACACATTCTTCAAGGCTCCCAGAATTTTCGCCCCCTCCCCCACCCTATGATCCACTTCCGCTTCCATGGTTCCATCCGCTGCCAGATCCACTCCCAGATATCTAAAACACTTCACTTCCTCCAGTTTTTGTCCATTCAAACTCACCTCCCAATTGACTTGACCCTCAACCCTACTGTACGTAATAACCTTGCTCTTATTCACATTTACTCTTAACTTTCTTCTTTCACACACTTTACCAAACTCAGTCACCAGCTTCTGCAGTTTCTCACATGAATCAGCCACCAGCGCTGTATCATCAGCGAACAACAACTGACTCACTTCCCAAGCTCTCTCATCCCCAACAGACTTCATACTTGCCCCTCTTTCCAAAACTCTTGCATTCACCTCCCTAACAACCCCATCCAGAAACAAATTAAACAACCATGGAGACATCACACACCCCTGCCGCAAACCTACATTCACTGAGAACCAATCACTTTCCTCTCTTCCTACACATACACATGCCTTACATCCTCGATAAAAACTTTTCACTGCTTCTAACAACTTGCCTCCCACACCATATATTCTTAATACCTTCCACAGAGCATCTCTATCAACTCTATCATATGCCTTCTCCAGATCCATAAATGCTACATACAAATCCATTTGCTTTTCTAAGTATTTCTCATATACATTCTTCAAAGCAAACACCTGATCCACACATCCTCTACCACTTCTGAAACCACACTGCTCTTCCCCAATCTGATGCTCTGTACATGCCTTCACCCTCTCAATCAATACCCTCCCATATATATATATATTTTTTTTTTTTTTTTTTTTATACTTTGTCGCTGTCTCCCGCGTTTGCGAGGTAGCGCAAGGAAACAGACGAAAGAAATGGCCCAACCCCCCCCCCCATACACATGTACATACACACGTCCACACACGCAAATATACATACCTACACAGCTTTCCATGGTTTACCCCAGACGCTTCACATGCCTTGCTTCAATCCACTGACAGCACGTCAACCCCTGTATACCACATGACTCCAATTCACTCTATTTCTTGCCCTCCTTTCACCCTCCTGCATGTTCAGGCCCCGATCACACAAAATCTTTTTCACTCCATCTTTCCACCACCAATTTGGTCTCCCTCTTCTCCTCGTTCCCTCCACCTCCGACACATATATCCTCTTGGTCAATCTCTCCTCACTCATTCTCTCCATGTGCCCAAACCATTTCAAAACACCCTCTTCTGCTCTCTCAACCACGCTCTTTTTATTTCCACACATCTCTCTTACCCTTACGTTACTTACTCGATCAAACCACCTCACACCACACATTGTCCTCAAACATCTCATTTCCAGCACATCCATCCTCCTGCGCACATCTCTATCCATAGCCCACGCCTCGCAACCATACAACATTGTTGGAACCACTATTCCCTCAAACATACCCATTTTTGCTTTCCGAGATAATGTTCTCGACTTCCACACATTTTTCAAGGCTCCCAGAATTTTCGCCCCCTCCCCCACCCTATGATCCACATCCGCTTCCATGGTTCCATCCGCTGACAGATCCACTCCCAGATATCTAAAACACTTCACTTCCTCCAGTTTTTCTCCATTCAAACTCACCTCCCAATTGACTTGACCCTCACCCCTACTGTACCTAATAACCTTGCTCTTATTCACATTTACTCTCAACTTTCTTCTTCCACACACTTTACCAAACTCAGTCACCAGCTTCTGCAGTTTCTCACATGAATCAGCCACCAGCGCTGTATCATCAGCGAACAACAACTGACTCACTTCCCAAGCTCTCTCATCCCCAACAGACTTCATACTTGCCCCTCTTTCCAGGACTCTTGCATTTACCTCCCTTACAACCCCATCCATAAACAAATTAAACAACCATGGAGACATCACACACCCCTGCCGCAAACCTACATTCACTGAGAACCAATCACTTTCCTCTCTTCCTACACGTACACATGCCTTACATCCTCGATAAAAACTTTTCACTGCTTCTAACAACTTGCCTCCCACACCATATATTCTTAATACCTTCCACAGAGCATCTCTATCAACTCTATCATATGCCTTCTCCAGATCCATAAATGCTACATACAAATCCATTTGCTTTTCTAAGTATTTCTCACATACATTCTTCAAAGCAAACACCTGATCCACACATCCTCTACCACTTCTGAAACCGCACTGCTCTTCCCCAATCTGATGCTCTGTACATGCCGTTCACCCTCTCAATCAATACCCTCCCATATAATTTACCAGGAATACTCAACAAACTTATACCTCTGTAATTTGAGCACTCACTCTTATCCCCTTTGCCTTTGTACAATGGCACTATGCACGCATTCCGCCAATATATATATATATATATATATATATATATATATATATATATATATATATATATATATATATGTATGTATATATATATATTTTTTTTTTTCATACTATTCGCCATTTCCCGCGACAGCGAGGTAGCGTTAAGAACAGAGGACTGGGCCTTTGAGAGAACATCCTCACCTGGCCCCCTTCTCTGTTCCTTCTTTTGGATAATTAAAAAAAAAGAACGAGAGGGGAGGATTTCCAGCCCCCCGCTCCCTTCCCTATTAGTCGCCTTCTACGACACGCAGGGAATACGTGGGAAGTATTCTTTCTCCCCTATCCAATATATATATATATATATATATATATATATATATATATATATATATATATATATATATATATATATGTATATTGGACGTGAATCATAGGGTGGGGGAGGGGGGAAAAATGGCTATGTTTGAAGGAATAGTGGTTCCAACAGTATTGTATGGGTGTGAGGCGTGGGCTATGGATAGAGTTGTGCGCAGGAGGGTGGATGTGCTGGAAATGAGATGTTTTAGGACAATATGTGGTGTGAGGTGGTTTGATCGAGTAAATAATGTAAGGGTAAGAGAGATGTGTGGAAATAAAAAGAGCGTGGTTGAGAGAGCAGAAGAGGGTGTTTTGAATGGTTTGGGCACATGGAGAGAATGAGTGAGGAAAGATTGACCAAGAGGATATATGTGTCGGAGGTGGAGGGAACGAGAAGAAGTGGGAGACCAAGTTGGAGGTGGAAAGATGTAGTGAAAAAGATTTTGAGTGATCGGGGCCTGAACATGCAGGAGGGTGAAAGGCGGGCAAGGAATAGAGTGAATTGGATCGATGTGGTATACCGGGGTTGACGTGCTGTCAGTGGATTGAATCAGGGCATGTGAAGCGTCTGGGGTAAACCATGGAGAGTTCTGTGGGGCGTGGATGTGGAAAGGGAGATGTGGTTTCGGGCATTATTACATGACAGCTAGAGACTGAGTGTGAACGAATGGGTCCTTTGTTGTCTTTTCCTAGTGCTACCTCGCACACATGAGGGGGGAGGGGGATGTTATTCCATGTGTGGTGAGGTGGCGATGGGAATGAATAAAGGCTGTGTGAATTGTGTGCATGGGTATATATGTATGTGTCTGTGTGTGTATATATATATGTACATTGAGGTGTATGGGTATGTATATTTGCGTGTGTGGATGTGTATGTATATACATGTGTATGGGGGTGGGTTGGGCCATTTCTTTCGTCTGTTTCCTTTCGCTACCTTGCAAATGTGGGAGACAGCGACAAAGCAAAATAAATAAATAATATAATATTGGAAAGGATCAAAATTTTGCGTTTGATCATGTACATTCCTGAGTCCACAGGGGAAATGAAACACTATAAATTCCCAGGTGCACTTTCATGTAATAATCACATCATTAGGGGAGACACAAGAAGGAAATATAACAGTCAGTTGATATACAGCGAAGAAACATAGCTAGGACATCATTTGGTAAACATGCGATCGTTCAAGACATACGAGCGTATCAAAAATTTATCTTTTTACAAATTTTTTCATCAATAAAGTTATCTAATTTGTATAAACCATCCTCTCCTTGTATTTTAACTTTCTAAAGGGGGAAACAGAAGAAGGAGTCACATAGGGAGTGCTCATCCTCCTCGAAGGCTCAGACTTGAGTATCTAAATGTGTGTAGATGTAAGTAAGATAAGAAAAAGGAAAGATACGTAGTATGTTTGAGGATAGGAACCTGGATGATTTGGCTTTGGGTGAAACGAAACTCAGGGGTAAAGGGGAAGAGTGGTTTGGGAATGTTTTGGGAGTAAAGTCAGGGGTTGGTGAGAGGACAAGAGCAAGGGAAGGAGTAGCACTACTCCTGAAACAGGAGTGGTGGGAGTATGTGATAGAGTGTAAGAAAGTAAACTCTAGAGTGATATGGGTAAAACTGAAAGTGGATGGAGAGAGATGGGTGATTATTGGTGCCTATGCACCTGGGCATGAGAAGAAAGATCATGAGAGGCAAGTGTTTTGGGAGCAGCTGAGTAAGTGTGTTAGTAGTTTTGATGCATGAGACTGGGTTATAGTGATGGGTGAGTTGAATGCAAAGGTGAGTAATGTGGCAGTTGAGGGAGTAATTGGTGTACATGGGGTGCTCAGTGTTGTAAATGGAAATGGTGAAGAGCTTGTAGATTTATGTGCTGAAAAAGGACTGGTGATTGGGAATAACTGGTTTAAAAAGAGAGATATACATAAGTATACATATATATACATAAGATGTTGATGTGCTGAGAGATGCAACAGGAGGGATGTCTGATCATTATCTTGTGGAGGCGAAGGTGAAGATTTGTAGAGGTTTTCAGAATCAAAGAGAGCATGTTGGGGTGAAGAGAGTGGTGAGAGTAAGTGATCTTGGGAAGGAGACTTGTGTGAGGAAGTACTAGGAGAGACTGAGTGCAACCTGGGGAAAAAGTGAGAGCAAAGGACGTAACGGGAGTGGGGGAGGAATGGGATGTATTTAAGGAAGCAGTGATGGCTTATGCAAAAGATGCTTCTGGCATGAGAAGATTGGGAGGTGAGCAGATTAGAAAGGATAGTGAGTGGTGGGATGAAGAAGTAAGATAATTAGTGAATGAGAAGAGAGAGGCATTTTGGATAAGTTTTGCAGGGAAATAGTGCAAATGACTGGGAGATGTATAAAACAAAGAGGCAGGAGGTCAAGAGAAAGGGGCAAGAGGTGAAAAAGAGGGCAAATGAGAGTTAGGGTGAGAGAATATCATTGAATTTCAGGGAGAATAAAAAGATGTTTTGGAAGGAGGTAAATAAAGTGCGTAAGATAAGAGAACAAATTAGAACATTGGTGAAGGGGGCTAATGGGGAGGTAATAACACATAGTAGTGATGTGAGAAGGAGATGGAGTGAGTATTTTGAGGGTTCGTTGAATGTGTTAGATGATAGAGTGGTAGATGTAGGGTGTTTTGGTCGAGGTGTGGTGCAAAGTGAGAGGGTTAGGGAAAATGATCTGGTCAACAGAAAAGAGATATTAAAAGCTTTGCGGAATATGAAAGCCGGCAAGGCAGCAGGTTTGGATGGTATTGCAGTGGAATTTATTAAGAATGGGGTTGACTGTGTTGTTGACTTGTTGGTAAGGATATTTAATGTATGTATGACTCATGGTGAGGTGCCTGAGGATTGGCAGAATGCATGCATAGTGCCATTGTAGAAAGGCAAAGGGGATAAAGGTAGTGCTCAAATTACAGAGGTATAAGTTCGTTGAGTATTCCTGAGAAATTGTATGGAAGGGATGAGAGGGTGAAAGCATGTACAGAGCATCAGATTGGGGAAGAGTAGTGTGGTTTCAGAAGTGGTAGAGGATGCGTGGATCAGGTGTTTGCTTTGAAGAATGTATGTGAGAAATACTTAGAAAAGGAAATGGATTTGTATGTTACATTTATGGATCTGGAGAAGGCATATGATAGAGTTGATAGAGATGCTCTGTGGAAGGTATTAAGAATATATGGTGTGGGAGGCAAGTTGTTAGAAGCAGTGAAAAGTTTTTATCGAGTATGTAAGGCATGTGTACGTGTAGGAAGAGAGGAAAGTGATTGGTTCTCAGTGAATGTAGGTTTGCAGCAGGGGTGTGTGATGTCTCCATGGTTGTTTAATTTGTTTATGGATGGGGTTGTTAGGGAGGTGAATGCAAGAGTTTTGGAAAGAGGGGCAAGGGTGCAGTCTGTTGTGGATGAGAGAGCTTGGGAAGTGTCAGTTGTTGTTCGATGATGATACAACGCTGGTGGCTGATTTGTGTGAGAAAATGCAGAAGCTGGTGACTGAGTTTGGTCAAGTGTGTGAAAGAAGAAAGCTGAGAGTAAATGTGAATAAGAGCAAGGTTATTAGGTACAGTAGTGTTGAGGGTCAAGTCAATTGGGAGGTAAGTTTGAATGGAGAAAAACTGGAGGAAGTGAAGTGTTTTAGATATCAGTGAGTGGATTTGGCAGTGGATGGAACCATGGAAGCGGAAGTGAATCATTGGGTGGGGGAGGGGGCAAAAATTCTGGGAGCGTTGAAGAATGTGTGGAAGTCAAGAACATTATCTCGGAGAGCAAAAATGGGTATGTGTGAAGGAATAGTGGTTCCAACAATGTTATATGGTTGCGAGGCGTGGGCTATAAATAGAGTTGTGCGGAGGAGGGTGGATGTGCTAGAAATGAGATGTTTGAGGACAATATGTGGTGTGAGTTGGTTTGATCGAGTAAGTAATGAAAGGGTAAGAGAGATGTGTGGTAATAAAAAGAGTGTGGTTGAGAGAGCAGAAGAGGGTGTTTTGAAATGGTTTGGTCACATGGAGAGAATGAGTGAGGAAAGATTGACCAAGAGGGTATATGTGTCAGAGGTGGAGGGAACGAGAAGTGGGAGACCAAATTGGAGGTGGAAAGATGGAGTGAAAAAGATTTTGAGTGATCGGGGCCTGAACATGCAGGAGGGTGAAAGGCGTGCAAGGAATAGAGTGAATTGGAATGATGTGGTATACCGGGGTTGACGTGCTGTCAATGGATTGAACCAGGGCATGTGAAGCATCTGGGGTAAACTGTGGAAAGTTCTGTGGGGCCTGGATGAGGAAAGGGAGCTCTCTGTGGTTTTGGTGCATTATTATGACAGGTAGAGACTGAGTGTGAACGAATGTGGCCTTTGTTGTCTTTTCCTAGCACTACTTTGCGCACATGCGGGGGAGGGGGTTGTTATTTCATGTGTGGCTGGGTGGCGATGGGAATGGATAAAGGCTGACAGTATGAATTATGTACATGTGTATATATGTATATGTCTGTGTGTGTGTGTGTGTGTATATATATATATATATATATATATATATATATATATATATATATATATATATATATATTTTCTTTCATGCTATTCGCCATTTCCCGCGTTAGCAAGGTAGCGTTAAGAACAGAGGACTGGGCCTCTGAGGGAATATCCTCACCTGGCCTCATTCTCTGTTCCTTTTTTTGGAAATTTAAAAAAAAAAATATATATATATATATATATATATATATATATATATATATATATATATATATATATATATATATATATATGTATATGCTGAGATGTATAGGTATGTATATTTGTGTGTGGACCTGTATTGTATATACATGTGTATGTGGGTGGGTTGGGCCATTCTTTTGTCTGTTTCCTTGCGCTATCTTGCTAACACAGGAGACAGCGACAAAGCAAAATAAATTAGTAAATGAGTAAATGTACTTCCCCATTTTCCACATGAGCAAGGTAGCACCAGGAACAGACTAAGAAAGGCCATATCTGCTCACAGCTATTTCTTGCTGGCAAATTCAGTGCACCTATATAGATTTTTTTTTATTCTATTTCATATTTATTATACTTTATCCCTGGGGATAAGGGAGAAAGAATACTTTCCACGTATTACCTGCGTGTCATACAAGGCGACTAAAAGGGAAGGGAGCAGGGCATTGGAAATCCACCCCTCTCGGTTTTAGTTTTCCCTAATGAAGGAACAGAGGAGGGGGCCAAGCAAGGATATTCCCTCAAAGGCTTAGTCCTCTGTTTTTAACGCTACCTCGCTAACGCGGGAAATGGCAAGTAGTATGATAAAAAGATTTATTATACTTTGTTGCTGTCTCCCACGTTAGCGAGGTATCATAAGAAAACAGACAGAAGAATGTCCCAACTCACCCACATACGCATGTATATACATAAACGCCCGCACACGCACATATACATACTTATACATTTCAACGTATGCATACATATACATACTCAGACATACACATATATACACATGTACACATTCATACTTGTAACCTTCATCCAATTAACTTGTCCCTCAACCCTACTGAACCTAATAACCTTGCTCTTATTCACAGTTACTCTCAACTTTCTCCTTTCACGCACTTTATCAAATTCAGTCACCAGCTTCTGCTGTTTCTGACCCGAATCAGCCACCAGCACTGTATCATCAGCGAATAACAACTGACACACTTCCCAAACCCTCTCATCCACAAACGACTGCATACCTGCTCCTCTCTCCAAAACTCTTGCATTCACCTCCCTAACAACCCCATCCATATACAAATTAAACAACCATGGAGGTATCACACACCTTTGTCGCAAACTGACATTCACTGGGAACCAGTCACTTTACCCTCTTCCTACTCATACACATGCCTTACATCCTTGGTAAAAACTTTTCACTGCTTCTAGCAATTTATCTCCGACACCATATACTCTCAAAACCTTCCACATAGCATCTCTGTCAACCCTATCATATGCCTTGTCCAGATCCATAGATGCTTTATACAAATCCATATGTTTTTCTAAATACTTCTTATATAAATTCTTTAAAGCAAACACCTGATCCACACAACCTCTACCTCTTCTGAAATGACACTGCTCATCCCCAATCTGATGCTCTGTGTATGCCTTTACCCTCTCAATCAATACCTTCCCATATAATTTCTGCAAAGCCTTCACTACCTCTTCTCTGTTTACCAAACCATTCTCCCTGACCCTCTCACTTAACAAACAACACCGACCAAAACCCCCTATATCAGCCACTCTGTCATCAGACACATTCAATAATCCTTTAAAATACTCACTCCATCTTCTCACTTCATCCCTACTGGTCATTACCTCCCCATTGGCCCCCTTCACCGATGTTCCCATTTGTTCTCTTGCCTTACACACTTTATTTCCCTCCTTCCAAAACATCTTTTTACTCTCCCTAAAATTTAATGATATTCTTATTTGGCCTCTTTTTCACCTCTTGCACCTTTCTCTTAACCTCCTGCCGCTTTCTTTTATACATTTCACAGTCATTTGCACTACTTCCCTGCAAACATTGTCCAAATGCCTCTCTCTCTTCTCTTTCACTAACAATCTTACTTCTTCATCCCACCACTCACTACCCTTTCTAATCTGCCCACCTCCCACCTTTCTCATGCCACAAGCATCTTTCGCACAAGCCATCACTTCTTCCTTAGATAGATAGCCTGCAACTTGTCTTTTTCTTAACCAAAGGACCTTGGCATTCCTATGAGTCAGGCATAATGAACAGCTAATGCCAAGGTGTACAGTATTGCCAACTGTGTGATGGCATCTTGATCCTCTTCCCCTGCATGCGTGCGAGGTAGCGCTAGGAAAAGAAAACAAAGGCCACATTCGTTCACACTCAGTCTCTAGTTGTCTTATATAATGCACTGAGACCACAGCTCTCTTTCCACATCCAGGCCCAACAAAACATTCCATGGTTTACCCCAGACGCTTCACATGTCCTGGTTCAATCTATTGACAACATCGGCCCCAGTATACCTCATTGTTCCAATTCACTCCATTCCTTACACGCCTTTCACCCTCTTGCATGTTCAGGCCCCGATCGCTCAAAATCTTTTTCACTCCATCCTTCCATCTCCAATTTGGTCTCCCACTTCTCCTCGTTCCCTCCACCTCTGACACATATAACCTCTTTGTCAATCTTTCCTCACTCATTCTCTCCATGTGACCAAACCATTTCAACAAACCCTCTTTTGCTCTCTCAACCACACTCTTTTTATTACCACACATCTCTCTTACCCATTTCATTACTTACTCGATCAAACACCTCACACCACATATTGTCCTCAAACATCTCATTTCCAGCACATCCACCCTTCTCCGAACAACCCTATCTATAGCCCACGCCTCACAACCATACAACATTGTTGGAACCACTATTCCTTCAGACATACCCATTTTTACTTTCCAAGATAATGTTCTCAATTTCCACACATTCTTCAATGCTCCCAGAACCTTCGCCCCCTCCCCACCCTGTGACTCACTTCCATTTCCATGGTTCCATCTGCTGCCAAATCCACTCCCAGATATCTAAAACACTTAACTTCCTCCAGTTTTTCTCCATTCAAACTTACCTCCCAATTGTCTTGTCCCTCAACCCTACTGTACCTAATAACCTTACTCTTATTCACATTTACTCTCAGCTTTCTTCTTTCACACACTCTACCAAACCCAGTCACTATTCTTCTGCAGTTTCTCACACAAATCAGCCTCCAGTGCTGTATGATCAGCGAATAACAACTGACTCACTTCCCAAGCCCTCTCATCCAAAACAGACTGCATACTTGCCCCTCTTTCCAAAACTCTTGCATTCACCTCCCAAAGTTAACTAGGTTGCCAAAATTGTTATGGTGTCGTCTTTGAGCACAAACCTCCATATCACAGAGAAGCCCTTTTAGGCATTCTTTAATGATTAGACAAAATGTGGAGAATAGAGTGTGGCATTTGTTTTCAAACAGAAATAGAGCTGCTCTGTTGGAGTAATCACCGTCATTAGTGTTAGTGTCTAAAATTATTTCGCAAAGTAAGCCAACAGAGATTGTGCCACTTTCCACTCTGCTGTAAATATCTTTTCTCCTCGGAGGTTATTGATAGGTCATTAAAACCAATTGTACTGCACATCTTTATGTATTACAGTACATTTAATGCTGCGTCAGTTTCTTCTCTACTTTGAAGTTCCTCTCCCAGTGAATATTCACAAGGACAGGATTGAGAAAACAAAACAGAGATGACACATTGTCTACTCTACTTAGAAATTCTTTTCCCTTTGAGGTTATCCATATGTCATTGTAACTAGTTTTTCTTGAAAAACTACTTTAGATAAAACAGAGTTAGAGCAGCTCAAGTCTCCACTCTACTGTGAAGTTACATCCCATGATGCTATTCACAAGGTCATTAATACCATTTTCTTAAGTTCAGCTTTTCTTCTAAACCTTGGTACCATACAGACAGAACAGTGCAAGTTAGAAGAGTCATTAGGTCCCTTAACAGAATAGTTAAAGGTAGAGGTTTAGGTTTGGATGTAAAGAAAGGATTTAGGGACAGCATAATCCTCCTGACCTTGATTTTGAAGGTGAAACATGGACATAGGTTGAGTCACAGAGCTATTTGATAGGAGCATGTGGTGCAACTAGATGGAATGAAAAAAGAAATGAGGGTGTGTGTGAGAAATGTGGTATGGTAGGGAATGCAAAGGAAATGAAATGTGGAGTAGTAGAGTCGGCAAAGTGTAATACTTTAAGTTGGTTTGGGCATGTGAAAAGAATGCAAGGATATTGTATGATTAAAGGGTTAATGTGAGGGAAAGACCACATGTAATATGGGGAAATACAGTGGAAGAGCACCGGAGGGAGAGAAGTGGTGGAAGATTGTCTGTAACGGTCAATGTGAGAGAGGCATGCATGGACAGGGATAAGTGGAGTCCTTTGCTGTGGCCACTCCCTTGATTGGAGTTCCCATAGGGAATGGGCATCAGAGACATAGATTGATAGATAGTACCATACTTCTTTGGTACAGTTAAGAATAAATTACCAGTAATGTTTCCATTTCTCCAGTGTAAGATAAGGCAAATGCAATCTCCTCTCCTCAGATAGTCTTTTCTAGCAGGGATTTTCAAATTTTTTGAGGCCACAGAACGTTTTCAGTCTTGCAGACTTCCCTACAAATCCCCATCAAGCTATTGTGGAACTCCAGTTTGAAATCCCCTGCTTTAGAGGTTATAATGTTCTATGGGCTAGAATTCAGAGCTTAATCTTTTTGGAAATTCAACTTTTAGGGTGTATCTGTGTTAAAAGAAAGTGTGGGCTGAAGTATAAGGTTTCATCCCTCATTTCAGGAAGTTGTTGGGACATCCCTAACTAATCTTTTTGTGTACAGGTACTATTTGACTATGGTGCACACATATATGTATTTTTTTTTTTTTTTTTTTTGCTTTGTCGCTGTCTCCCGCGTTTGCGAGGTAGCGCAAGGAAACAGACGAAAGAAATGGCCCAACCCACCCCCATACACATGCCTTGATTCAATCCACTGACAGCACGTCAACCCCGGTATACCACATCGCTCCAATTCACTCTATTCTTTGCCCTCCTTTCACCCTCCTGCATGTTCAGGCCCCGATCACACAAAATCTTTTTCACTCCATCTTTCCACCTCCAATTTGGTCTCCCTCTTCTCCTCGTTCCCTCCACCTCCGACACATATATCCTCTTGGTCAATCTTTCCTCACTCATTTTCTCCATGTGACCAAACCATTTCAAAACACCCTCTTCTGCTCTCTCAACCACGCTCTTTTTATTTCCACACATCTCTCTTACCCTTACGTTACTTACTCGATCAAACGACCTCACACCACACATTGTCCTCAAACATCTCATTTCCAGCACATCCATCCTCCTGCGCACAACTCTATCCATAGTCCACGCCTCGCAACCATACAACATTGTTGGAACCACTATTCCTTCAAACATACCCATTTTTGCTTTCCGAGATAATGTTCTCGACTTCCACACATTCTTCAAGGCTCCCAGAATTTTCGCCCCCTCCCCCACCCTATGATCCACTTCCGCTTCCATGGTTCCATCCGCTGCCAGATCCACTCCCAGATATCTAAAACACTTCACTTCCTCCAGTTTTTCTCCATTCAAACTCACCTCTTAATTGAATTGACCCTCAACCCTACTGTACCTAATAACCTTGCTCTTATTCACATTTACTCTTAACTTTCTTCTTTCACACACTTTACCAAACTCAGTCACCAGCTTCTGCAGTTTCTCACATGAATCAGCCACCAGCGCTGTATCATCAGCGAACAACAACTGACTCACTTCCCAAGCTCTCTCATCCCCAACAGACTTCATACTTGCCCCTCTTTCCAAAACTCTTGCATTCACCTCCCTAACAACCCCATCCAGAAACAAATTAAACAACCATGGAGACATCACACACCCCTGCCGCAAACCTACATTCACTGAGAACCAATCACTTTCCTCTCTTCCTACACGTACACATGCCTTACATCCTCGATAAAAACTTTTAACTGCTTCTAACAACTTGCCTCCCACACCATATATTCTTAATACCTTCCACAGAGCATCTCTATCAACTCTATCATATGCCTTCTCCAGATCCATAAATGCTACATACAAATCCATTTGCTTTTCTAAGTATTTCTCACATACATTCTTCAAAGCAAACACCTGATCCACACATCCTCTACCACTTCTGAAACCACACTGCTCTTCCCCAATCTGCTGCTCTGTACATGCCTTCACCCTCTCACTCAATACCCTCCCATATAATTTGCCAGGAATACTCAACAAACTTATACCTCTGTAATTTGAGCACTCACTCTTACCCCTTTTGCCTTTGTACAATGGCACTATGCACGCATTCCGCCAATCCTCAGGCACCTCACCATGAGTCATACATACATTACATAACCTTACCAACCAGTCAACAATACAGTCATCCCCTTTTTTAATAAGTTCCACTGCAATACCATCCAAACCTGCTGCCTTGCCGGCTTTCATCTTCCGCAAAGCTTTTACTACCTCTTCTCTGTTTACCAACTCATTTTCCCTAACCCTCGCACTTTGCACACCACCTCGACCAAAACACCCTATATCTGCCACTCTATCATCAAACACATTCAACAAACCCTCAAAATACTCACTCCATCTCCTTCTCACATCACCACTACTTGTTATCACCTCCCCATTTCTGCCCTTCACTGAAGTTCCCATTTGCTCCCTTGTCTTACACACTTTATTTACCTCCTTCCTGAACATCTTTTTATTCTCCCTAAAATTTAATGATACTCTCTCACCCCAACTCTCATTTGCCCTTTTTTTTCACCTCTTGCACCTTTCTCTTGACCTCCTGTCTCTTTCTTTTATACATCTCCCACTCAATTGCATTTTTTCCCTGCAAAAATCGTCCAAATGCCTCTCTCTTCTCTTTCACTAATACTCTTACTTCTTCATCCCACCACTCACTACCCTTTCTAATCAACCCACCTCCCACTCTTCTCATGCCACAAGCATCTTTTGCGCAATCCATCACTGATTCCCTAAATACATCCCATTCCTCCCCCACTCCCCTTACTTCCATTGTTCTCACCTTTTTCCATTCTGTACTCAGTCTCTCCTGGTACTTCCTCACACAAGTCTCCTTCCCAAGCTCAATTACTCTCACCACCCTCTTCACCCCAACATTCACTCTTCTTTTCTGAAAACCCATACAAATCTTCACCTTAGCCTCCACAAGATAATGATCAGACATCCCTCCAGTTGCACCTCTCAGCACATTAACATCCAAAAGTCTCTCTTTCGCGCGCCTGTCAATTAACACGTAATCCAATAATGCTCTCTGGCCATCTCTCCTACTTACATAAGTATACTTATGTATATCTCGCTTTTTAAACCAGGTATTCCCAATCATCAGTCCTTTTTCAGCACATAAATCTACAAGCTCTTCACCATTTCCATTTACAACACTGAACACCCCATGTATACCAATTATTCCCTCAACTGCCACATTACTCACCTTTGCATTCAAATCACCCAACACTATAACCCGGTCTCGTGCATCAAAACCACTAACACACTCATTCAGCTGCTCCCAAAACACTTGCCTCTCATGATCTTTCTTCTCATGCCCAGGTGCATATGCACCAATAATCACCCATCTCTCTCCATCAACTTTCAGTTTTACCCATATTAATCGAGAATTTACTTTCTTACATTCTATCACATACTTCCACAACTCCTGTTTCAGGAGTACTGCCACTCCTTCCCTTGCTCTTGTCCTCTCACTAACCCCTGACTTTACTCCCAAGACATTCCCAAACCACTCTTCCCCTTTACCCTTGAGCTTCATTTCACTCAGAGCCAAAACATCCAGGTTCCTTTCCTCAAACATACTACCTATCTCTCCTTTTTTCACATCTTTTTTACATCCACACACATTTAGGCACCCCAATCTGAGCCTTCGAGGAGGATGAGCACTCCCCGCGTGACTCCTTCTTCTGTTTCCCATTTTAGAAAGTTAAAAGAAATACAAGGAGGGGAGGATTTCTGGCCCCCCGCTCCCGTCCCCGCACCTCGCCAGGTGGTAGAGTGTCCCGCAGTGTATCGAGACAGACTTCCCCAGAACTTTTTTTAAAGGGGAAGTAAATGTTTATAGTTGTGTTACTGGAGTGATGGTTTTCATACATGGTGCTTTGACAAGAAAATAGTGAAATTGGAAAAAATGTAGCTTAGACATTGAAGCTTATTGATACATTGGTTAAATTGATGAGAACTACTATTGACGTTTGTGTAAATAAATTAAACATTTCCTTTCCATAGCCAGAGGTTGAACCATTATGTGACATTCATTTTTTCATTTCATTTCAAGCTAGAAGTTTCAGTTTTCTAAATTGTTTCTTACATTTTTCACATGTATATATATGTATGTGTGTGTGTGTGTATATGTGCGTGTGTGTGTGTATGTGTGTGTATGTGTATATATATATATGTATATTATCCCTGGGGATAGGGGTGAAAGAATACTTCCCACGCATTCCTCGCGTGTCGTAGAAAGCGACTAGAGGGGACATATATGTATATATATATATATTCATAAAGCCTATATGGTGTTACCAGACTCCACTTGTTTAAGGTTACACAACAAGTTACCTTTAGCAAGGCTGTTTTGTCATCAGTTGATGAAAGACAGTACTCATCAAGAACTGTCTTCAGAGTTCATCCTCTTTCTGCTACTGAGTATAGCCCAGCCTTAGAGCTGTAGGACTCCTGGAGAAGGGGTCCTGGAGTTGTATGATTGAGTAATTATTAAAACCTGTAGTTCGACCCATTTTCAATCATTGCTTTTCAGTGAGAAAAAACTTGTGTATTTGACTCAGGTTATAGACCTGTTCATACATTCATCTAACATGGATTGTACACCAACCCATATGGTTAACCCTATTGGTGCTGTGGGCATCAATCTTCATTCATATAGCAGGATGCTGATGGTGTCAGTCTGCACCTTTTCTTTCCTGCCATAAATTAAATTCTGCCTGTGTTGTAAACTTTCCTCACTAGCCATAGAATGGTACCCCAATTTTTTTTTTCTATACTTGATCACCATTTCTTACATTAGTTATGAGTAATTGAAGCAGTCTGGAGTCATCAGTATTCCATTAGTGACCATAGTGGACAGTTGTGTACCCTCTCTTGGTACTCACCGCATCAGTGTGCTTTTGCAGCACGTATAGGATTTCTGCCAGCCCTCTTTATTAACCTCTTGGGAAACACTGGAACTCTACCACCCATGTAAGCATTCTTATGTGCTTGAAAATAAGGAGAGTGCAGGAGGAGCTTATAATATGAGGAAGAGTATATCACTTTCTGATTAATCTGAATAAGAAAGTGAATTGAAATGTACACTGTTGGTATGAGTGCGGAGGATGCACTTGTGAGAACAAGAGGTGAATCCCATACAGGACCAGCAAGATCAAAGGTAAGTTCTAATATGTTTACATGGTAGAAGGCAGTGATTATAAGCCAAGTGTTTATCCCTTCAGTAATGGTAATTTTGGTATCATTATTCATTACATGAAATTATTGGTTTTGATTTGATTTGTTCACTGCTTAATGCCAAATATCAGAGAAAATACACTTTGCTGGGTTTTGCACACTTGATGGTGGGACAAAAGCCTTTTTGCCTGCTGAAAGGATTAATTTGTTGGGCAATTGATATGAACCGCAAAGACATTTATTGGCACATTATGACTCATCCTGGAATGAGAAACTGATTCTTAGCTGGAACCTACATGACAATTCACATGATACTCTTCAGGATATGCTTAACTTACCTGGTCTTACCAGAATGATATTTTAGAAGAGAAGTCTTAGTTACTTGGAATTTTCTCTTATAATTGTTATTTATGAGAAATATGCCAGTCTTGCTTTATGAGTTTGATAAACTTTTCAAAGCATGTTTTGGTACCAATCATCCATAAGTCTTCTCTGTTCCACCCAGGATGTTCCCTGGATTAGTTGGTGTACCTAGACAAGTTCCTCTTTATGTTGGAAATGAATAGTTGAACTACTAATGAGATTTAACTGTTAATTTCCAGATATTTCAACATTGATTTAAGGCCTTTTTTTGTGAGAATCATCGCAGTCTTGTTGAAACTGCAGGCCAAAATGACAGTTTGGAGTAGGTAGCCTCCTTGATCACTTTTATCAGGACCCTAAAGGACTTGTTGACGTACAGGGATGTGGCACAGTAGAGGTTGCCAAGGTCCTTTGCATTGAATAGTTCTTTTTACATGCTTGATAGTTTGGATGTTTGCCTCAATGGAATGGGATTCCATTCTATAGGTCATGAAAGGTGAACTTTTGGTACAAGTAGCAAGAGTCCTTCCATGTAAGCATGAGGGAGCTACGGGATCTTTGATTTTCAGATGTGGGATTCTCTTCTTCATGTATGATGAAGTACCTAATAAACAAGGCATCTGCCACTGCTCTTATACTGTAAGAAATCAAGAGTGCCCCCATGTTAAGACTGATTTCAGAAAGATCAAAGGGTCCCTCTGTTGATGCTGACTCTTTTGATGGGTCTACCAAGGCAATACATTTTGTGTTGATTACCTGCTTCTGTGAGGTTAGACATTGAGCAATTTCAGAGATGTCCCAATCATGAACTAGAGCTCTTAACCAGATTTATATAGCGATCCCAGATGTCTAATTGGGAGAGTTTTCCAAGACTTCATTAGAGTATTATGGGATAAGTTGACTTGGAACCCAAATGATCAAGGCTAATGATACTATGAGAATGCCTTGTGACCCAACTCTCTTTAGATCAGAGGAGTTTTCCCAAGGCCTTTTAGTGCCTCAGCAGTTTATAATGAAATTCATCTCTTGATGAGGGCTGAGAGAACTGTAAATTACAGTGCAGTATCTAGAGAGAACTGCTCCATATTGCAAATGAAAATTGGATTAATCATATTGATCGCCTGAGATTCTGTTGAAAGGTCCCACTTGATGCTGACTTATGATGGGTCTACACAAGGCAACAGACTGCTTTATTGCTTAGTTTTGTTTCTCTGGAATTGGACATGGGGCAGTTTTACATTTGACCTGAGAATGAACTAGAACTTTTAATCAGTTTTATCTACTAGGGAGACTTTTTCAAGACTTTGTTGGATTATGGGATTAGGTGACTAAGAACTCACAGTAGATGATGACAGCCTGAGTTCTGGAAGTCTTTTTTTCATTTTTTTGATTGTCTTGATCTATCTAAAGTTTTAAAGATCTCATTACTGTTGAATCAGGAATATATATCAAGGCTTTATACTTATAAGTTTTTAGATCTTGCAATGGAATTTACACACATTTATTCACACATATACATTCTCTAGCACAGCCTGAGATGCAAGAACTTATGACTGTTTCCATAATTTTTGTTTAAATGTATCAGAACCTCTCTCAGTCTTTCAAGAGTCTATGTTTAAGGGTTAGAATTCCTTTCTGGCCATGTTACAAGTGACTCTACAAGAGTGCCTTGTGGACCATGTTTCTCAAGATCAGGCAAGTTTCTCTCAGGTATTATAGGGCTTTGCGGAAGATGAAAGCCGGCAAGGCAGCAGGTTTGGATGGTATTGCAGTGGAATTTATTAAGAAAGGGGGTGACTGTATTGTTGACTGGTTGGTAAGGTTATTTAATGTATGTATGACTCATGGTGAGGTGCCTGAGGATTGGCGGAATGCGTGCGTAGTGCCATTGTACAAAGGCAAAGGGGATAAGAGTGAGTGCTCAAATTACAGAGGTATAAGTTTGTTGAGTATTCCTGGTAAATTATATGGGAGGGTATTGATTGAGAGGGTGAAGGCATGTACAGAGCATCAGATTGGGGAAGAGCAGTGCGGTTTCAGAAGTGGTAGAGGATGTGTGGATCAGGTGTTTGCTTTGAAGAATGTATGTGAGAAATACTTAGAAAAGCAAATGGATTTGTATGTAGCATTTATGGATCTGGAGAAGGCATATGATAGAGTTGATAGAGATGCTCTGTGGAAGGTATTAAGAATATATGGTGTGGGAGGCAAGTTGTTAGAAGTAGTGAAAAGTTTTTATCGAGGATGTAAGGCATGTGTACGTGTAGGAAGAGAGGAAAGTGATTGGTTCTCAGTGAATGTAGGTTTGCGGCAGGGGTGTGTGATGTCTCCATGGTTGTTTAATTTGTTTATGGATGGGGTTGTAAGGGAGGTAAATGCAAGAGTCCTGGAAAGAGGGGCAAGTATGAAGTCTGTTGGGGATGAGAGAGCTTGGGAAGTGAGTCAGTTGTTGTTCGCTGATGATACAGCACTGGTGGCTGATTCATGTGAGAAACTGCAGAAGCTGGTGACTGAGTTTGGTAAAGTGTGCGGAAGAAGAAAGTTGAGAGTAAATGTGAATAAGAGCAAGGTTATTAGGTACAGTAGGGGTGAGGGTCAAGTCAATTGGGAGGTGAGTTTGAATGGAGAAAAACTGGAGGAAGTGAAGTGTTTTAGATATCTGGGAGTGGATCTGTCAGCGGATGGAACCATGGAAGCGGAAGTGGATCATAGGGTGGGGGAGGGGGCGAAAATTTTGGGAGCCTTGAAAAATGTGTGGAAGTCGAGAACATTATCTCGGAAAGCAAAAATGGGTATGTTTGAGGGAATAGTGGTTCCAACAATGTTGTATGGTTGCGAGGCGTGGGCTATGGATAGAGATGTGAGCAGGAGGATGGATGTGCTGGAAATGAGATGTTTGAGGACAATGTGTGGTGTGAGGTGGTTTGATCGAGTAAGTAACGTAAGGGTAAGAGAGATGTGTGGAAATAAAAAGAGCGTGGTTGAGAGAGCAGAAGAGGGTGTTTTGAAATGGTTTGGGCACATGGAGAGAATGAGTGAGGAGAGATTGACCAAGAGGATATATGTGTCAGAGGTGGAGGGAATGAGGAGAAGAGGGAGACCAAATTGGAGGTGGAAAGATGGAGTGAAAAAGATTTTGTGTGATCGGGGCCTGAACATGCAGGAGGGTGAAAGGAGGGCAAGAAATAGAGTGAATTGGAGTCATGTGGTATACAGGGGTTGACGTGCTGTCAGTGGATTGAAGCAAGGCATGTGAAGCGTCTGGGGTAAACCATGGAAAGCTGTGTAGGTATGTATATTTGCGTGTGTGGACGTGTGTATGTACATGTGTATGGGGGGGGGGGGGTTGGGCCATTTCTTTCGTCTGTTTCCTTGCGCTACCTCGCAAACGCGGGAGACAGCGACAAAGTATAAAAAAAAAAAAAAAAAAAAAATTATAGGGCCTCAGTATTTCATGATGAAACTCCTCACTGGATGGTGCTTGATGTTTAGAGAATAGTAAATTACAGTGCATTATCTAGATATAACTGCTCCATATTATAAGTGAAAACTGTTGGTCTTCAGATATTCTGTGGGGAACATCTTTTAATATCCAGGAATCTTAAAAGCTGTCTCAGTAGGGTACATTTCTGGGTGTGACCAAGAATCTCATTTTTGTTAACCCTTTTTACCTTTATGTTAAAGGCCATGAGTTTAGAGATGTAGCCCCTACTGTTGACCTTTCCAAGAACCTTCCCTTAAAGGGTTTTTTTATTGTAACATGTACCAGTGATACATCAGGTGTAAGGAGTTGGTATAGTTTGATTTTTGGCCTGCTGCTGCCAGAGTAGAGGACCATAGTGTGCCAGGGTGACTCTTAAGGTAGTGTTCTCGCTATATTTTGTCATTGAATGAGCTACTTTAATTATATATATTACATGGTAATGAGAGGAAAAAATGGACACTTCTATATTTAGTATACCAAACTACTAAAGAAAGTAGCAAAGCATTATATTATGAGAAAAGTAGGAAAATAGATTAAAGAATTTTTAACCTACAGGAAATTTAAATTACTACAGTTACAAATAGAAACGTGTGATGGAGAAAAAAATCTTCTTGGATACCCCATAGGGAACTGTATTAGCCTCAGTACTATTTGTCATTATGATATCTTACACCGATAACTGTGTAAATGAAAACAGTTTAATATTTTTCAGGTGACATGATAGTGGATAAAACAGTTGAAAATGAAGATCAAGGAAAAATGTAGAGATTTGAATGCAATATACAAATAGGTAGAAGAGGTCCCAATGGAATTTAGTGGAGAAATTTGAAAAAATATGTTGTGGGACATATAAGAGTATTTTAGTACCTGCATATAGTAACCCTACAGGGGGAGAAATAATGAAAGATTTTGGAATCATTAGAAATGAAAAAAATTGAATTTAAAGAACGTATTGATAAGATAGCAATATCAAGCTGAAATATGTGGTATGATACAAAGAACTTTTGCAACTAGAAACATAAAACTTATTTAAACATTTATTGTATATTCAAGAAGTAAAATTGAATACTACAGTATTGAATGGTTGCCAATTCCCATTTTGAAATAAGTAGTACTGTAAGAGAGAATGCTGAACCATTTTACAAGCAAAGTCAGTAGACAAGAGCATTTGAGCTAACATGAAAGATTGAAAGAACATGAATTACACTGTTTAGAAAGATGAGAGAAAGACATGATTATTATATATGCCTGGCAACATATAGGTGTATAAAACAACACCCTAAAACTGAAAGCATCTCAGTAAGGTAAATACAGAATCATCAAATCAGATGTAAAACGTGGAAGCATGCTGCAAAGTCCCTGAGGCAAAAATATTTGAATGCCCAACAAGGAAACTGGAAATGATTATTTGATTCAGTACCAAAACTAAGAAACATAAATGGAGTGACTGCAGAAATATTCAAAAGAAAGTTGTACTCTTGGTTGAAGACAAGATCAGAGGACAGTTACTTCATAGGTTAAGAACAGCATTATCCAGCGAGCAAGATATGAAATAAGTAATAGAGTGGAGACTAAGAGAAACCAGAATAGTTCAACAGGGAAGCAGTACGAGGAGCACCACATGATAGCCCCTTCATCACGGCAAAATCTCACTGTACGTAGGTAGGTAGGTATTTATAGGTAGGTCCTTGTGGTATTCTCTCATGGTTGTAGGACAAACTATCTCTGTTCAAAAATGTAAGTTCTGAAATGTGAAAATTCTCTCAGATGGTTTCCTGCAAGCATTTTTCTGGTTGTGTTTCTTGCCCTTCCTTTTTTTTTTTCTTTTTTTTTTTTAAAGTCCCTTTAGCCAGTGGTGACCACTATTGGAATGATGTATGTTTTTTCTTCTTCTTCTTCTTTTAGCATAATAAGGTGTATTACAAATAATGACCCAGGGACAATAACCACATCACTGAGTTAAGTTTGTTAATTGGTAAAAAGACAGACCCAGGCTGATATATATCATTAATTACGTAGTAGGTGATTACTGCAGGATGAGAGGTTTGTACTTCACCATAAAGATATTGGGTTAAGAGGTTCCTAACCTCCAGAGGATGGAGACTGTGCCCTGCAGAAAAGTTTCTATACTTCAAAACTTACATTTTTCAGGATTTCAGATTTGGTCAAGATTTGCTTGTTGTAGGAGATGACCTTTTAGAAATCCACAGATCCAGAAGGATTAAGGGTGGCATTAGCAGAACTGTCTCCTCTTACTACAGAGCTGTTTACATTTCATCCTGTTTTTTCATGGTACCAACATTCAAAAATTTATTTCATACACAGTCACCTTTCTTGCCATAATGAGGAAGCATCAGGAACAGACAAACATCCAAGCTTGCCTACATCTAATATCAAGATTTCATGTATAGTTGAATGAAACCAGAACTTGATGTTACTGGACTAGTACTTCTTGAGGTTGTACTGCAAGTGAAAAGTCACCTCTGGCAAGGCTTTGTTATTGGGAGTATGGTCTCATCAAAAGACTAATCTCTCCAAAAGGAGTCTACATTTTCTTGCTGCTGGAAGTTATGCATCCTTGGGCTGCATGAACATTAGAATGGTCTGGAGTAACACTGGAACTCTTTCATGGAAATCAGGCATGAGTTGATTGTAAATAAGTATAGCAGAGCCTATCAACCACATCCAGGCTGACAGAAACATTCTTTGGTTCACCTTTTCCACTTCATTTTCCAGGTTTAGTTCATTGACATCTCATATTCTAAATTCTCACTTACCATGCACCATCATCTGATGAATATACGTTGTAAATAACTAAAACATTTTTTTTCAACAGAAAATGTTTGGCCTTCCCCAAGATGGATCTCACTTCTCCTGAACGTTCTTCATCATGCACTCAAGATAATTCTCCTGATAGACCATCTACATCACTTCCTGTGCAACATTCTTTCTCATCTTGGACAGAAAACTCATCAGCATCATTTGGACCTCAAACATTTTCAACTCCACTTCAAAAATGTAATGCATCTGTGATTGATGTGGTTGCAGCTGCAAGACCATCAGTTACTGGAGGAAGTTTGCCTCTAAATGCAAACTTGACACCTACAGTTGATACATCAAGTCAGTTTGTAACTGTACCTGAGCATAATGAAACTTTACCAGCCACCTCCACTGCTTTATCAGATGGGGGCTCATTCCCTGTCATGTTATTGTTAGAGAATGAAGCATCCAGTTTGTCAACTACTGATGCAGCTGATAGTGGTACTAATGTAAATGTGATCGAGTCAGTTGGCACTGATAGTATAAGTACCCCTCAGTATGAAGATATAACTCCACCTCAGACCCCAGACAGCAAGGAAGTTGGAAGTACAACTGCAAGCCCATTGTTGGCCTTATCTTCACTGGTGTCTAAAGTACCTACAACCACAGTTGCTGACACGAAATCCCTGAGTGCTGTATCTAATAATGATTCAATTTTTGGAAGTGAGATTAGTGTGAACTCAGCTTCTCTTGATATTGCCAAAGCTCAGAAAACAGATGCAGTGACTGCCCCCATGCCAACCTTTTCTTTTAAACCTCCTTCTTCTGTTCCCTCATTAAAAACAACTATATCATCTTCAGTTTCATTTCCTTTCACACCATTTTCTCCTCCCAGCAATGCCTCTTCTGCTGCTGCAGCTGGCACTTTTTCCATCAGCTCTGCTCAGGTATCAAAGTCATCAAATATTCCTGCATCTGTCAGTTTGATTTTTAAGCCACCATCCACTGATGTTTTATCTACAAGTGCATCATCTTTGTCAGTTGTTACAGAGACTTCTCAGACATGTGTAACTTCAAGTAGCCTATTTTCCCCTAAACCCTCAGTTTCTAGTACTTTAACTAGTAATATGACATTTGCTTTCAAGCCAGCCACATCTTCCAGTGATCAGCTTACTTCTACAACAGCCACCTGCTCTGAAGACTCACTGACTGGAAAATCTTCATTTTTAGCTGTGCCACCAAAGACAGGCAATCTTTTTGGTAGTGTAATACCTGGAGCATCTGATGTTACTCCTGTCTCTTCCCCAGTTATCACCAGTACACTGTTTTCTAACCCTGGCTTGCCAACAACAAGTGCTTCAGGTTTTTTCCATGTGACTCCTGAAGTTCCCCTATCTGACTCAGACACAGCTTCTTCAACATCAGCAGATTCTGACACAGCTTCAAATACTGCTATTGCAGCAGATAATGCCAGCTCCTCAGGTGCTTCTGATTCTGCAGAAGGACAAGAAACATCAAATGCGAGCATATTTGAAAAGCAAATCTCAACTGCAGTTGTAGCTCCAGAGTCTTTGATATCAGCTATCTCTGTCTCTAGCGTTCTCCCTTCTCATGAATCAGAAAGCAGTGTAATCACTAGTGAGCCAGTAGAGGTACCTTCATCAGATGATGTGCTTGAGGAGACACAAGAGAAAGAAACATCTAGTTTGTTTGGAAATAAGACATCTTCAATGCCTCCAAAAAATTTTTCAGTGCTTACAACAACTGGTAGTGTCTTTGGAGGTTCATCAGTCATTAATTCTGGAAGTTTGTTTGGAGGTACACAGACTTCTACTGTTGGAAGCTCATTAGAGGGAGTATCAACGACATCTAAAGGGAGCTTATTTGTAGGTACTCCTCTATTTGGAGGTGTATCTACAGCATCTGGAGGAATTTTTACTAGCTCATCAAAAAATATATTTGGAAGTACAACAACAACAACATCGTCTAAAAGTATCTTTAGGAGTATAACAACAGCCTCTAAAGGAAATAGTGTAGGTGGTACACCTACAACATCCGGCAGTCACACAGGAACTTCTGTTACTAACACATCTTCAGCATCAAGTGGAGGAATACTTTCAGACACAACTTCAAATGGAAACATATTTGGTGCATTATCATTGGGAGTTGGTTCAGGGTCCAGTGCAGCTTCATCTGATCACTCCATATTTGGTGGTACACCATCAACTGAATCATCAAGCAATCTTTTTGGTGCATCTACTTCTACTTCTTCAGATGCTACATTTGGCCAAACTTCAGCCTTTGGGGCCATAACGACATCAAGTTCAGGTTCAGCATTTAGCTCCTTAAGTTCTTCTGGTGGCTTTAATTTAAATACAACTACAACAACATCTTCAGGGAGTTCAGCTTTTGGGCAGACATCTCCACAGAGCTCTAACTCTGTATTTGGACAAAGCTCTCAGAGTCCATCAGTATCTCTCTTTGGAACTTCATCCACAACAGGATCAGTATTTGGCAACACTGGACAGTCTAGTTCTTTATTTGGTAGCCCTGCATCACAAGGCTCGGGAATATTTGGGGGTTCATCTACACAGTCTTCTGGGTCATCATTATTAGTTCCTCCCACCACAAGTTCAGGATTCAGCAGTGGAAGTGGTGGATCAGTATTTGGACAGACCTCAGCAACAGGTGCCTCACCATTTTCCACCCCAAGGTAATATAATTGTTGTAGTTTCTATATTGGTGTTTTTTTTATGTAAAAGACATAGTTTGTAATAGAAATATTTTGATAATAGCCTGAACAAATGCTCATACCATAGCTTTACACACAGCAGGAAAGAATGAGCAGGATTATCCCTGGCACCTTTATTTAATCATCTTACAGAATGGAATTGATAGATAAGAAATAAAAGAATGGATGCATGTTTGAACATAAATGCACATGTTTATAGAAAACATTTTTCTTGTTTCCAGAGCATTTTAGCTATTCATTTGACACTTGCTTAGAAGTATTTATTGAGTCTCACAGTTAGTTGACCATGTTTGAAGTGGGAAAATAATGAGTAGATAGTTTCCAAACACTCAGTTTAGGTTAAAACAGGTATTGGTAGTGCTCCCTTCATCAGCTGTATTGCATTCCATTGTAATGCCAGCCTCACGTAAACTATTTTTTCTCCATACCATGCAAAACACCCAGAAGGAGTACTTAGGTAATTTGTGTAAATGAAAAAGCTCACACTTACATACCAGTGATTTGATTTGCATTGTGTGCTTAAAAAGTTAATTGAAAATCTATTTTGCATTTTTCTTTGAATTACCAGGTTCACGTGGAATGCCATATATATTTATTCATTACTTTTAATTACCTGAGGACCCCTCTCTCAAAGGGTCATGATGTTATCACAAGATCCTTTTTTGAGGGGCTTTTTCTTCAATGTTCTCAGAATCTTTGTTCCCCCACCCACCCTTTTCTTCAATGTTCTCAGAATCTTTGTTCCCCCACCCACCCTGAACTACCCTAAGCTTCCATAGTTCCATTCACTGCCATATCTACTCCCAGGTGTCTTGAGTATTTAATTTCTTCCAAGTTTACACCATTCAAACTCACACCCCAGCTGACCTTTCTCTTTGCATTGTTAAACCTAATGCCCTTGCTTTTATTCATACTTACTCTCCTCCAGACTCAAACACCAACTTCTGCAGTACCTCACTCATATCTGCTATTCATATATATGCTCAAGTTTCTCCTTATCCCTGGGATAGGGGAGATTGAATACTTCCCACGCATTCCCCATGTGTCAAAGAAGGCGACTAAAGGGGATGGGAACGGGGGGCTAGAAACCCTTCCCTCCTTGTATTTTAACTTTCTAAAAGAGGAAACAGAAGAAGGAGTCACGTGGGGAGTGCTCACCCTCCTCGAGGGCTCAGATTGGGGTGTCTAAATGTGTGTGGATGTAACTGAGATGAGAAAAGAGGAGAGATATGTAGTATGTTTGAGGAAAGGAACCTGGATGTTTTGGCTCTGAGTGAAACGAAGCTCAAGGGTAAAGGGGAAGATTGGTTTGGGAATGTTATTGGAGTAAAGTCAGGGGTTGGTGAGAGGACAAGAGCAAGGGAAGGAGTAACACTACTCCTGAAACAGAAGTGGTGGGAGTATGTGATAGAGTGTAAGAAAGTAAACTCTAGATTGATATGGGTAAAACTGAAAGTGGATGGAGAGAGATGGGTGATTGTTGGTGTCTATATCCCTGGGCACGAGGAGAAAGATCATGAAAGGCAAGTGTTTTGGGAGCAGCTGAGTGAGTGGGTTAGCAGTTTTGATGCACAAAACGGGTTATAGTGATGGGTGATTTGAATGCAAAGGTGAGTAATGTGGCAGTTGAGGAAATAATTGGTGTACATGGGGTTTTCAGTGTTGTAAATGGAAATGGTGAAGAGCTTGTAGATTTATGTGCTGAAAAAGGACTGTTGATTGGGAATACCTGGTTTGAAAAGAGAGATATACATAAGTATACGTATGTAAGTAGGAGAGATGGCCAGAGAGAGTTATTGGATTACGTGTTAATTGATAGACACGTGAAAGAGAGACGTTTGGATGTTAATGTGCTGAGAGGTGCAACAGGAGGGATGTCTGATCATTATCTTGTGGAGGCAAAGGTGAAGATTTGTAGAGGTTTTCAGGAAATAAAGAGAATGTTGGGGTGAAGAGAGTGGTGAGAGTATGTGAGCTTGGGAAGGACACTTGTGTGAGGAAGTACCAGGAGATACTGAGTGCAAAATGGAAAAAGGAGAGAGCAAAGGACATAAAGGGAGTAGGGGAGGAATGGGATGTATTTAGGGAAGCAGTGATGGCTTGCACAAAAGATGCTTGTGGCATGAGAAGCGTGGGAGGTAGGCAGATTAGAAAGGGTGGTGAGTGATGGGATGAAGAAGGAAGGTTATTAGTGAAAGAGAAGAGAGAGGCATTTGGATGATTTTTGCAAGGAAATAGTGCAAATGAGTGGGAGATGTATAAAAGAAAGAGGCAGGAGGTCAAGAGAAAGGTGCAAGAGGTGAAAAAAAGGGCAAATGAGAGTTGGGGTGAGAGAGTATCATTAAATTTTGGGGAGAATAAAAAGATGTTTTGGAAGGAGGTAAATAAAGTGCATAAGACAAGAGAACAAATGGGAACATCAGTGAAGGGGGCTAATGGGGAGGTAATAACAAGTAGTGTTGATGTGAGAAGGAGATGGAGTGAGTATTTTGAAGGTTTATTGAATGTGTTAGATGATGGAGTGGCAGATATAGGGTGTTTAGGTCGAGGTGGTGTGCGAAGTGAGAGGGTTAGGGATAATGATTTGGTAAACAGAGAAGAGGTAGTAAAAGCTTTGCGGAAGATGAAAGCTGGCAAGGCGGTGGGTTTGGATGGTATTGAATTGGAATTTATTAAAAAAGGGTGTGACTGTGTTGTTGACTGGTTGGTAAGGATATTTAGTGTGTGTATGGCTCATGGTGAAGTGCCTGAGGATTGGCGGAATGCATGCATAGTGCCATTGTACAAAGGCAAAGGGGATAAAGGTGAGTGCTCAAATTACAGAGGTATAAGTTTGTTGAGTATTCCTGGGAAATTATATGGAAGGGTATTGATTTAGAGGGTGAAGGCATGTACAGAGCATCAGATTGGGGAAGAGCAGTGTGGTTTCAGAAGTTGTAGAGGATGTGTGGATCAGATGTTTGCTTTGAAGAATGTCTGTGAGAAATACATCGAAAAAAAATGGATTTGTATGTAGCATTTATGGATCTGGAGAAGGCATATGATAGAGTTGATAGAGGTGCTCTCTGGAAGGTAATAAGAATATATGGTGTGGGAGGGAAGTTGCCAGAAGCAGTGAAAAGTTATTATCGAGGATGTAAGGTATGTGTACAAGTAGGAAGAGAGAAAAGTGACTGGTTCTCAGTGAATGTCGGTTTGCGGCAGGGGTGTGTGATGTCTCCATATTTGTTTAATTTGTTTATGGATGGGGTTGTTAGGGAGGTGAATGCAAGAGTTTTGGAGAGAGGGGCAGGTATGCAGTCTATTGTGGATGAGAGAGCTTGGTAAGTGAGTCATTTGTTGTTCGCTGATGATACAGCGCTGGTGGCTGATTCATGTGAGAAACTGCAGAAGCTGGTGACTGAGTTTGGTAAAGTGTGTGAAAGAAGAAAGCTGAGAGTAAATGTGAATAAGAGCAAGGTTATAGTAGGGTAGATATTTGGGGGTGGATTTGGCAGAGGATAGAACCATGGAAGTGGAAGTGAGTCACAGGGTTGGGGAGGGGGCGAAAGTTCTGGGAGCATTGAAAAATTTGTGGAAGGCAAGAACATTTTTTCGTAAAGCAAAAATGGGTATGTTTGAAGGAATAGTAGTTCCAACAATGTTATATGATTATGAGGTGTAGGCGATAGATAGGGTTGTGTGGAGGAGGAAGGATGTGTTGGAAATGAGATGTTTGAGGACAGCATGTGGAGTGAGGTGGTTTGTTGGAACCACTATTCCTTCAAACATACCCATTTTTGCTCTCCGAGATAACATTCTTACCTTCCACACATCCTTCAACGCTCCAAGAACCTTCACCCTCTCCCCCTACCTGTGACTCACTTCCGCTTCCATGGTTCCTTCTGCTGCCAAATTCTCTCCCAGATATCTAAAACACTTTACTTCCTCCAGTTTTTCTCCATTCAAACTTAACTCCCAAGTAACTTATCGCTCAACCCTACTGAACCTAATAACTTTGCTCTTATTGACATTTATTCTCAACTTTCTTCCTTCACGCACTTTACCAAACTCAGTCACCATCTTCTGCAGTTTCTCACACAAATCAGCCACCAGTGCTGTATCATCAATGAACAACAACTGACTCACTTCCCAAGCCCTTTCATCCACAACAGACTGCATACGTGCCCCTCGCTCCAAAACTCTTGCATTCTACCCCCTAACCACCCCATCCATAAACAAATTAAACAACCATGGAGACATCATGCACCCCTGCCACAAACCGACATTCACTGGGAACCAATCGCTTTCCTCTCTTCCTACTTTTGCACATGTTTTATATCCTTGGTAAAAACTTTTCACTGCTTCTAACAACTTACCTCCCACTCCATATACTCTTAAAATCTTCCACAAAGCATCTCTGTCCATCCTACCATATGCCTTCCCCAGATTTAAAAACTTTTCACTGCTTCTAACAACTTACCTCCCACTCCATATACTCTTAAAATCTTCCACAAAGCATCTCTATCCACCCTACCATATGCCTTCCCCAGATCCATAAATGCTACATACATATCCATCTGTTTTTCAAAGTATTTCTCACATACATTCTTCAAAGCAAACCCCTGATCCACACATCGTCTACCACCTCTGAAACCACACTGCTCTTCCCCAATCTGATGCTCTATACATACCTTTACCTTCTCTATCAATACCCTCCCATATAATTTCCCAGAAATACTCAACAAACATATGCCCCTGTAATTTGAACACACCTTTATCCCCTTTATCACCTTTGAAAACTAGTACCTCCATAATTCAAACAGTCACCTTCATCTCCCCTTAGCCTTTTTACAATGGTATTATACATGCATTCCACCAATTCTAAGGAACATCACCATGATGCATAGAATCACTGAAAATCTTAACTAGCCAATCCGTAATACAGTCACCTCCTTTCTTAAGAAATTCAACTGCAGTATTACTCACTCCAACTGCCTAGCCATATTTCATCTTGCCACCTCTTCTCTTTTCACCAAACCATTTGCCATGACTCGTATTGCATACCTCCTTGACCTGAACACGCTACATCTGCCACCCCTATCATTGGACACACTCATCAGTGCTTCAAAGTACTCTCTCCTTCTCTTCACCTCGTCACGCCTGTTACCACTTCCCCTTTTGATACTTTCACCAATGTTTACATTTCTTCTCTTGCTTTTCTCTCAGTTAACCACCATACCAAACATTTTTTCTTCATGAAGTTTGCTGATACTCATCCACCCTATCTCTCATTTATCCACTTTTTCGACCTCTGCACCTTTACACTCCTTCCCAGTAAGCTCTGCTTATACGTCTCTCTTTTCTCTTTCATTAGCAACTTTACTTCATCATTCTTTCTCTTACTACCCCTACTCACCTCCTACCTTTCTTAAGCCACATGCACCTGCAGCACTGCTTCCCTAAGTACCTGCCATCCCTTAGCTTTATTTACTCCCATGCTTTGCCATTTTACACGTAATCTCTCCTTGTATTTCTTCTCACACATTTCTTTCCATGTTCACTTACTTTCACCACTCTCTTCTCACCCATGTTATTTCCATTTTTCCAAAAGCCTTTATAAACTTTCACCCTTACTTCCACCAGGTAATGATCAGACAGCCCCCCAACTGACCCTCTCAGCACATTCATATCCAAGAATCTCTCTCTTGCACTCCAGTCTATTAGTATGTAGCCCAATAATGCCTATACCATTTTTTCTACTCACACATGTAAACTGATTTATGTCCCTCTTTGTAAACCAGGTGTTCCTAATCACCCATCCATTTGAGCACACAATTCCACAAGCTTTTCACCATTGGTGTTCACCTTACAGAAAACCCCATGCTCTCAGTTATTCCCTCAAGTGCCACATTACCCACTTTCGCATTCAAATTACCCATCACCGATACTTGATCTCTGGCTTCAAGACTGCTGTCATACTCACTCATCTGCACTAAAAAACTCACTTCATGATTCATCTCGTGGCCAGGTACATGAGCACTCTCGTAATCCACTTTTAATTGTACCCACATCAATCTTGAACTCTTCCTTTCACCCCTTCATGCATTCCCACAACTCCTTCAGTAGAAGTGTAACCCCTCCTATAGCACTCACCCTCACACTAACCTCTGACATTTTCCCTTTGACATTCCCAATTAATTTTTCCCTCTTATCCTGAACGTTTCACTCATAGCTAGAACATCCAGGTTCCTTTCATCGAACATACTACTTATCTCTCCTTTCTTCTCATCTTAGTTAAATCTAAAACATTTAGACACCCCAGCCTGAGTTTTCAAGGAGGATGAGGCCCTTCCCCTCCTTCTGCCCCTCTTAGTTGCCTTCCCTGAAATGCAGGGAATATGTGGGAAGTACTTTTTCATCCCTTTTCTTTAATGAAAGAAAGATTATAAGATTTAGACCATTTCATGGAACAACATTCTAGGAGTTTCATGTGTTTCTCCCTATCAGTTTATCAGATGAGAGATTCATGTACCTGTTCAAGGAATATGATTTGATCATACCTCCTTAGCAACAATTAAAAATCATATCTGTTTTTGCAGCACAACAGAACCAGATTCTACACCATTTGGATCCTCTGCTGGTTTTGGAGCTGGTAAGTTTGCAGTTAATTATGATTATGTAGATCACATTCTGCTTTAGCCTCTGGATGGTAAATTTTTTCTTTAGAACTAGCAGTCTTTTATGTGAGTAGTTATTGTGATCATTTTGCCAATATTGTAATGTATGGTTGAAATACTTTGCACTTGCATCAACATTTGCCCCTCAAGTTTGCACTTTTGTCATTAATACCTTTGTATTTCCTCTCTCTCTCTCTCTCTCTCTCTCTCTCTCTCTCTCTCTCTCTCTCTCTCTCTCTCTCTCTCTCTCTCTCTCTCTCTCTCTCCTCTCTCTCTCTCTCTCTCTCTCTCTCTCTCTCTCTCTCTCTCTCTCTCTCTCTCTCTCTCTCTCTCTCTCTCTCTCTCTCTCTCTCCCTCCTCTCTCCTCTCTCCTCTCTCTCTCTCTCTCTCTCTCTCTCTCTCTCTCTCTCTCTCTCTCTCTCTCTCTCTCTCCTCTCTCTCTCTCTCTCTCTCCTCTCCTCTCCTCTCTCTCTCCTCTCCTCTCCTCTCCTCTCCTCTCCTCTCTCTCTCTCTCTCTCTCTCTCTCTCTCTCTCTCTCTCTCTCTCTCTCTCTCTCTCGTGTGGGTGCTGCTTAACCCTTCCCTATCCTGTGCTCCCACGCCTATACAGTGCCCACTGCTTGCACCGCTCATCTCCAACTAAATCTCATCACCTTTTCCCCTCAGGCCTCCCTCACCCTGCAACTTGCTTCCTTTTCCACCCCAACCAAAACCCCCATCCCTTCCCTTATCTTTGTCATCACACCTCTTACTGCCCTTTTTATCCTGCCAACCTCTCACATGCTTAAGACTTCTCTCACACATGCCAACACTGCTTCCTTAATACCTCACATTCCTCACCCTGTTTTCTAGCTTCATATACTCTCACATTTTGCCATTCTGCACTCAATCTCTCATAGCATCTTTTCACACATGCCTCATGTCCAGGCTCACTTACTTTCACCACCCTTTTCTCACCCATATCATTTCCCCTTTTCCAAAAGCCTCTTCAATTCTTCACCCTCACCACTAGGTAATGATCAGATATCCCACCAGCTGCCCTAATGAAAAGAGGAGTACAAGATTGTCTCAACTAAAGAAGCACCAAACCAGTGGAATCGTTTTAATGAGAGAACTAAATAAGGGAAGTGCTGGTAGAAACAAGAATAGAACAGCAGTGAAAACACACAAAATGGTTAAGATAAAGAATGAACTTGGTAAAATCAGGTTATTAATAAAGATAATCCATATGATAAATCAAGCAACAAATTGGTTAGAAAAAACTAGAAGACAAATAAAGGAATAGTGAATCCTTGGAGAATAATGTATGTAGATGTACAAATATCTATGGAATAGGGAAAAAAGAATACTTCCCATGTATTCCTTATGTTTCATAAAAGGTGACTAAAAGGGGAGAGAGTGGGGGGCTGGAAATCCTCCTGTTCAGTTTTTACTTTTCCGAAAGGAGAATGAACTAAGGGAGCCAAGTGAGAATTTTCCATCTAAGGCTCAGACCTCTGTTCCTAACGCTTCCTCACTAATGTGGGAAATAGCAAATATGTATGAAGAAAAGATATTTTTTATTTTCTATTTTTGTTATACTTTGTCACTGTCTCCCGCGTTAGCAAGGTAGTGCAAGGAAACAGATGAAAGAATGGCCCAACCCACCCACATACACATGTATATGCATAAACGCCCACACACACAGATATACATACGTATACATTTTAACGTATACATACATATACATACACAGACGTATACATATATACATATTTACATATTCATACATGCTGAATTCATCATCCATTTCCGTCGCAACCCCACCACACATGAAATGGCACCCCCCTCACCCCCACATGCGTGCAAGGTAGCGCTAGGAAAAGAAAACATGTTGTGTAATGTACCGAAACCACAGCTATCTTTCCACATCCAGGCCCCACAGAACTTTCCATGGTTTACCCTAGACGCTTCACATGCCCTGGTTCTATCCATTGACAGCACGTCCACCCCGGTATACCACATCGTTTCAATTCACTCTATTCCTTGCATGCCTTTCACCCTCCTGTATGTTCAGACCCCGATCACTCAGAATCTTTTTCACTCCATCCTTCCACTTCCAATTTGGTCTCCCACTTCTTGTTCCCTCCACCTCTTACACATATATCCTCTTTGTCAATCTTTCCTCACTCATTCTCTCCATGTGACCAAACCATTTCAATACACCCTCTTCTGCTCTCTCAACCACTTTCTTTTTATTACCGCACACCTCTCTTACCCTTTCATTGCTTACTCGATCAAACCACCTCACTCCAATTATTGTCCTCAAACATCTCATTTCCAACACATCCACCCTTCTCCGAAGAACCCTATCTATAGCCCATGCCTCACAACCATAAATCATTGTTGGAAACACTATTCCTTCAATCATACCCATTTTTGCTCTCCGAGATAACGTTTTCGCCTTCCATACATTCTTCACTGCTCCCAGAACCTTTGCCCCCTCCCCCACCCTGTGACTTGCTTCCACTTCCATGGTTCCATCCACTGCTAAGCCCACTCCCAGATATCTAAAACACTTTACTTCCTCCAGTTTTCTCCATTCAAACTTACCTCCCAACTGACTAGTCCCTCCACCCTACTGAACCTAATAACCTTGCTCTTATTCACATTTACTCGCAGCTTTCTTCTTTCACACACTTCACCAAACTCAGTCACCATCTTCTGCAGTTTCTCACTTGAATCAGCCACCACACTGTATCATCAGCGAACAACAACTGACTCACTTCCCAAGCCCTCTCATCCACAGCAGACTGCATACTTGCCCCTCTTTCCAAAACTCTTACATTCACCTCCCTAACAACCCCATCCATAAACAATTTAAACAACCATGGAGACATCACGCACCCCTGCCGCAAACCAACATTCAGTGGGAACCAATCACTTTCCTCTCTTCCTACTCGTACACATGCTTTACATCCTCGATAAAAACTTTTCACTGCTTCTAGCAACTTACCTCCCACATCATATACTCTTAATACCTTCCACAGATCATCTCTTATCAACTATATTATATGCCTTCTCCAGATCCATAAATGCTACATACAAATCTATCTGTTTTTCTAAGTGTTTCTCACATACGTTCTTCAAAGCAAACACCTGATCCATACATCCTATACCACTTCTGAAACCACTCTGCTCTTCCCCAATCTGATGCTCTGCACATGCCTTTACCCTCCCATATAATTTCCCAGTAATACTTAACAAACTTATGTCAATGTAATTTGAGCACTCACCTTCATCCCCTTTGCCTTTGTGCAATGGCACTATGCATGCATTCTGCCAATCCTCAGGTACTTCTCCTTGAACCATATATTCATTGACTATCCTCATCAACCAGTCAACAACACAGTCAATGCCTTTTTTGATAAATTCCACTGCAGTACCATCCAAACCTGCCATGTTTCCAGCTTTCATCTTCCTCAAAGCTTTCACTACATCTTCTCTGTTTACCAAATCATTCTCCCTGACTCTCTCACTTCACACACCACCTCGACCAAAACATCCTATATCTGCCACTCTATCATCAAACACATTCAACAAACCTTCAAAATACTCACTCCACCACCTCATTTCACCACTATTTGTTTTTACCTCCCCATAAGAGAACAAATGGAAACATTGGTGAAGGGGACAAAAGGGAAAGTGATAACAAGTAATAATGGAGTGAGTATTTTGAAGAATTGTTGAATGTGTTTGATGATAGAGTGGCAGATATAGGATATTTTGGTTGAGGTGGTGTGTGAAGTGAGAGGGTCAGGGAGAATGGTTTGGTAAACTGATTTGTAGTGAAAGCTTTGCAGAAGATGAAAGCTTGCAAGGCAGAAGGTTTGGATGGTATTGCAGTGGAATTTATTAAAAAAGGGGTAACTGTGTCTTTGATTGGTTGGTAAGGATATTCATTGTATGTATAGGTAATGGTGAAGTGCCTGAGGATTGTAGAATGCCTGTATATTGCCACTGTATAAAGGCAAAGGAGATAAAGGTGAGTATTCAAACTACAGAGGCATATGTTTTGGTACCTATCTATCTATCTACATCTCTGATGCTTGTTCCCTCTGGGAAATCCCATAGAGGGGAAGCCACAGCAAAAGAATCTCCATTTATCCCTGTCCTTACATGCCTCCGCCACATACACCATTCCATGCAATCTTCCACCATTTCTCTCCCTCCAGTATTCCTACACCCTATTTGCCCATGTCACTGGTGGTCTTCTCCAGTATTCCTACACCCTATTTGCCCATGTCACTGGTGGTCTTCTCCAGTATTCCTACACCCTATTTGCCCAGGTCACTGGTGGTCTTCTCCAGTATTCCTACACCCTATTTGCCCATGTCACTGGTGGTCTTCTTCTCACACTAATCCCTTTAATTGTACTATCATACATTCTTCTTGTAAACTCCCAGTCTTGCATACTTTCCACATGTCCAAACCACCTCAAGGTATTACATTTCACTCATTATACCAATCCATAATTCATTCCCTTTGCATCCCCTGCCATACAACATCTCTCATACATCCCTTCATCTCTTTTTTCTCTCCGTCCGGTCACATTACATGCTCTCCTCATATAACTCATTTCCAAAGCCTAGATTCTTGACCTCTGTGACTTGTTCCATGTCCATGTTTCTGCTGCACAGGTCAGGGTTGGGAGGTCTGTGCTGTTCCGTATTCCTCTCTTCACTTCCATATTTACACCTCTATGCTTCATTATTCTGTTATGGAACCCACTGACTTTCTACCCTGTACTGCTCTCTTTATCTCTCCTTCCATATCACCAAAGTTTTCCAAGACAGCTCTTAAATACTTCTTCCAATCTTTTCCCCTCGTATCCAAAGCACAATTTAGTACACTTTTTTTTCACTATATGCTTTTAAAGAATCTTTTATTTCATTCCGCTTCTTATCAAACGCCATTACTTTACTTTTACTTGCATTTACCTTCAATCACCTATGATTACACACATCATAAAGCACACTTACAACCTTCTGTATCTCCTCTTCACTCAGCAAACAACACAGTATCATCCGTAAACAGGCTTGCCACTATCTACCATATCTTTGTGCCACACTCCATCTCTGCACCCCTTTTCCCTAATTTTGCTTTTATCTCTTTAATCACTCCATCCATGTATATATTAAACAGCCACGGTGACGTCATAGCCCTGCCTCACACCTACATGTATCCCAAAACTTTTGCTCAACTCTCCATCCACTCCTGCGCATTTGCTCCTCTCTAGAAGGCTTTCACATCATCCCCCAACCCCATATATCCTTAACATACCCCATAAAGCATTCCTCTTGACTCTGTCATACGCTTTCTCTCCAGATCCATAAAAGCTGCATACACCTTCATACCTTTAGCTAAATACTTTTCCATGGTTATCTTTACCACAAAAATCAGATCCACACATCCCCTACCTTTCCTAAAACCTCGTTGCCCTTCACTTATTCTGCTTTCAGTCCTTTCCATCACTCTATCAGTTAACATTCTTTCATGCACTTTTTGTGTTGTACTTAACAGACTTATTCCCCTATAATTGATACATACATCCTTCGGACTTTTTCTTTTGAATAAAGGAACAGTAGTAGTTGGTAGGCAACCACCAACCAGGGAAGTATGTTACCAGTACAGGTACACCACTGATTTTCCGGCACTCTTGGTTCCAAAGCCTTCCAAGATTAACTATTTTGAAAGACCAACCATGGTCACGTAATGATGATTCATCAACACACCTCTAACCCACTAATTGCACATCTCCCATGTGTCTAAAGTATACCATGGACTGCTAGAAATTTAAATTAAAGAAATGTTAAATGTTTCAGCCCCCTAAGATGGTAAGTCTGTCCTTAGATTTATTGAATCTTGTGGAGTCTTCTTCGTCTTATGTTGTTAGTGTTTTCCTGGGTGTGCATCACCAGAATAATGCAGTTTCATCCATATTATACACCTGCTCAGGACTGAGGTGCTTGTCAGCTACGAGTTTTGCAAATTCATCCTCATACTCGGCAGCTCCTTCTTGGTTTGCAGACTGCTTTTCTCCGCACACTGTATTCTTGGAAATTCCATGACTCTTCTTGAATCTTTGAAGCCATCCTTTACTATAGTCATGCTCACATTGTAATTAAAGTTCTTTATGGAACATCTTAGCCTGGTCCATTATCATGCTACCTGACAAGTCCACTCCCTCACTATGACACTGTCGAAACCATTCCATCATCACTTGATCGTGCTCAGCACTCTTACCATCTTTCATAGTTTTTCTGATCATCATTTGCTTCGTGGAATCACTGTCTGCATAAGATTTCAATATTTTCTCCCTTTGCTTCTTTATAAACAGTTGATGAACCAATAGTATAGATGTCACGCAGCTTACGCACCGAAACACCACGGTACATTTTTTCAACAGTTCTACTTTATCTTGGATCGATATGGACTGGTGTTTATGTTTGACACCACGACTGACACTCTCATATGTATTAGAAGCTATAGCTAGGGTTAAAGTTATGCAAATAAGCTAAGAATCTCACAGAATTGCAATATCACCACCAACAAGTACAGTGTAAAGAATGTAAATAAGTGCGCCCTACACACAACGCCACCTGTGGCCACCCAGTAAACTAGTCTGGTGGCTGCGGTAATTTCAAGTTCCCTCATGTAATTTTGTCTGGAATAAAGGTGCCGAACCATCAGTTGCCGGAAATTCAGTGGTGTGTACCTGTACTACCCACTTGGGTATCAGGAGGGTTAGAGACAGCTCTGTAGTGAGCCAGCACTTCAGTGGTTGTCAAGTTGCACTCTTTTGACCCATGTAGCATTCTTTTCTTTCTGCCTCACCCACATGTGGACTTCTGGGATTCTGTCCAAAAACATACTCTCTCTCCTTGTCTTTCATAACACTTGACAACTCTTAAAGGAGCCATAGATAGGAACATTTAGGTAGGGGCATTAGGTAGAAGCATTAGGCAGAAGTAGTAGGGAGGAATACTAGATAGAAGCATTAGGTAGTAGTACTCAGTAGTAACATTAAGGAGGAGCCTCTGCAAACATTGCACTATACTATCACTCTGTCAATGGCCTGTTAAGGGTGAGGTAAAACATTTAGGTAGGGGCATTAGGTAGAAGCATTAGGCAGAAGTAGTAGGGAGGAATACTAGATAGAAGCATTAGGTAGTAGTACTCAGTATTAACTTTAAGGAGGAGCCTCTGCAAACATTGCACTATACTATCACTCTGTCAGTGGCCTGTTAAGGGTGAGGTAAAAAAGGCTAAGAATTGGCACTGGAGTTCACTAGTTATGGAGACTCTGTTGCCACGGCCACCCCATGGAGAGAGTTCCAGAAGGGAACAGATGTCAGAGATATATATAGAGAGAAAGGGACACTAATTGCTCTCACCCAATCCTTAGGCACAACCTTCTGTTTCCATGCTAAATTTCATATCATATGCATCCTTTCTATCACACTTTCTTCTCCATACTTTAGCATGTTAGCCATAATCCCATCCACTCCAGGTGCCTTTCCTGCCTTCAGAGCCATTATTACCCTTCTTACCTCTTTTTTCTATAGGCCCTTACATCTGTATCCTCTTCTTTCCATCCTTCATACCCATGCATGTGTAACAACTGCTGCATCCCCTTCTCCCACATTCATCAGTTCTCCAAAATACACTTTCCATCTTCCTTTCACTTCCTTTTGATTCAGCATCTCCCCTTTGGTACTTCTCACATTAACATTTCCACTCTTACAAAGCCACCTCTTTCCTTCTGTGCCTCCCTCCATTGTACTTTCTTATCATCCCAAAACTTTTCTCTGTACTTTCTTGCAAAATCTTCATCTACTGTTACTTTGCTTTTCTTTATCAACTTTCTTCCAAAATCTTCATATAGTCTTTCTTTGCTTTCTTCTATCAGCTTCTTAACATTCTGCTTTCATACTGATGCTCCCTGACTTATGACCTGTGTGACTTACAACCATCCAAACATACAGCTGGAAAAAAATTAATATAAGAAACGTATGTAAGTATGAAAATTCTGCTTGGTCATACGTCCGCCAGTGTGGCTGCATATGTATGGTAGTGAATGTCAGATGATCCCAGCATTGTGTACATCACAGCATCTCTCTCATTCTTGCTCTTAGTTACCATTCATTAAGCATGCATTATCCAAGTGAATAACAAGTTTTTGTACTGGATTGAACCATTTTTGTATTAAACCTCAAAGAAGATGATGAGAAAGATGAAAAACCCATCACATGTTGATAGATCTGGCAAGAAGCTGAAGAAGATGCCTAATTTGGAATTGAAAATGAAGGTAATTAACTGGTATGAAGGAGGAAAAAATTTTGATATGATTGCGCATGATCCACAGTTGTCCCATTTGATGGTCTCCACAATTTTAAAGGACGAAGTAAAATTCATTAAGCAGTAAAAGGTTCAGCAACTATAAAGTCTACTGTAATAACAAAGCAGTGACAAGGGGCCCATACCTTTCTTTCATACTATTCGCCATTTCCTGCATTAGCAAGGTAGCGTTAAGAACAGAGGACTGGGCCTTTGAGGGAATATCCTCTCCTGGCCCCCTTCTATATCACGCAGGGAATACATGGGAAATATTCTTTCTCCCCTATCCCTAGAGGATATATATATATATATATATATATATATATATATATATATATATATATATATATTTTTTTTTTTTTTTTTCATACTATTCGCCATTTCCCGCGATAGCGAGGTAGCGTTAAGAACAGAGGACTGGGCCTTTTTTGGAATATCCTCACCTGGTGCCCTCTGTTCCTTCTTTTGGAAAATTAAAAAAAAAAAAGAGAGGGGAGGATTTCCATCCCCCCGCTCCCTCCCCTTTTAGTCGCCTTCTACGACACGCAGGGAATACCTGGGATGTATTCTTAATCCCCTATCCCCAGGGATAATATATATATATATATATATATATATATATATATATATATAGGGAGCGGGGGGCCAGAAATCCTCCCCTCGTATTTTTTAACTTCCTAAAATGGGAAACAGAAGAAGGAGTCACGCGGGGAGTGCTCATCCTCCTCGAAGGCTCAGACTGGGGTGTCTAAATGTGTGTGGATGTAACCAAGGTGTGAAAAAAGGAGAGATAGGTAGTATGTTTGAGGAAAGGAACCTGGATGTTTTGGCTCTGAGTGAAACGAAGCTCAAGAGTAAAGGGGAAGAGTGGTTTGGGAATGTCTTGGGAGTAAAGTCAGGGGTTAGTGAGAGGACAAGAGCAAGGGAAGGAGTAGCAGTACTCCTGAAACAGGAGTTGTGGGAGTATGTGATAGAATGTAAGAAAGTAAATTCTCGATTGATATGGGTAAAACTGAAAGTTGATGGAGAGAGATGGGTATTTATTGGTGCATATGCACCTGGGCATGAGAAGAAAGATCATGAGAGGCACGTGTTTTGGGAGCAGCTGAATGAGTGTGTTAGTGGTTTTGATGCACGAGACCAGGTTATAGTGATGGGTGATTTGAATGCAAAGGTGAGTAATGTGGCAGTTGAGGGAATAATTGGTATACATGGGGTGTTCAGTGTTGTAAATGGAAATGGTGAAGAGCTTGTAGATTTATGTGCTGAAAAAGGACTGTTGATTGGGAATACCTGGTTTAAAAAGCGAGATATACATATAAGTATACGTATGTAAGTAGGAGAGATGGCCAGAGAGCGTTATTGGATTATGTGTTAATTGACAGGCGCGCGAGAGAGACTTTTGGATGTTAATGTGCTGAGAGGTGCAACTGGAGGGATGTCTGATCATTATCTTGTGGAGGGTAAGGTGAAGATTTGTATGGGTTTTCAGAAAAGAAGAGTGAATGTTGGAACCATACCTACACAGCTTTCCATGGTTTACCCCAGGCGCTTCACATGCCCTGATTCAATCCACTGACATCACGTTAACCCCGGTATACCACATTGATCCATTTCACTCTATTCCTTGCCCTCCTTTCACCCTCCTGCATGTTCAGGCCCCGATCACGCAAAATCTTTTTCACTCCATCTTTCCACCTCCAATTTGGTCTCCCACTTCACCTTGTTCCCTCCACCTCTGACACATATATCCTCTTGGTCAATCTTTCCTCACTCATTCTCTCCATGTGCCCAAAACATTTCAAAACACCCTCTTCTGCTCTCTCAACCACGCTCTTTTTATTTCCACACATCTCTCTTACCCTTACGTTACTTACTCAATCAAACCACCTCACATCACACATTGTCCTCAAACATCTCATTTCCAGCACATCCATCCTCCTGCGCACATCTCTATCCATAGCCCACGCCTCGCAACCATACAACATTGTTGGAACCACTATTCCCTCAAACATACCCATTTTTGCTTTCCGAGATAATGTTCTCGACTTCCACACATTTTTCAAGGCTCCCAAAATTTTCGCCCCCTCCCCCACCCTATGATCCACTTCCGCTTCCATGGTTCCATCCGCTGACAGATCCACTCCCAGATATCTAAAACACTTCACTTCCTCCAGTTTTTCTCCATTCAAACTCACCTCCCACTTGACTTGACCCTCACCCCTACTGTACCTAATAACCTTGCTCTTATTCACATTTACTCTCAACTTTCTTCTTCCACACACTTTACCAAACTCAGTCACCAGCTTCTGCAGTTTCTCACATGAATCAGCCACCAGCGCTGTATCATCAGCGAACAACAACTGACTCACTTCCCAAGCTCTCTCATCCCCAACAGACTTCATACTTGCCCCTCTTTCCAGGACTCTTGCATTTACCTCCCTTACAACCCCATCCATAAACAAATTAAACAACCATGGAGACATCACACACCCCTGCCGCAAACCTACATTCACTGAGAACCAATCACTTTCCTCTCTTCCTACACGTACACATGCCTTACATCCTCGATAAAAACTTTTCACTGCTTCTAACAACTTGCCTCCCACACCATATATTCTTAATACCTTCCACAGAGCATCTCTATCAACTCTATTATATGCCTTCTCCAGATCCATAAATGCTACATACAAATCCATTTGCTTTTCTAAGTATTTCTCACATACATTCTTCAAAGCAAACACCTGATCCACACATCCTCTACCACTTCTGAAACCGCACTGCTCTTCCCCAATCTGATGCTCTGTACCTGCCTTCACCCTCTCAATCAATACCCTCCCATATAATTTACCAGGAATACTCAACAAACTTATACCTCTGTAATTTGAGCACTCACTCTTATCCCCTTTGCCTTTGTACAATGGCACTATGCACGCATTCCGCCAATCCTCAGGCACCTCACCATGAGTCATACATACATTAAATAACCTTACCAACCAGTCAACAATACAGTCACCCCCTTTTTTAATAAATTCCACTGCAATACCATCCAAACCTGCTGCCTTGCCGGCTTTCATCTTCCGCAAAGCTTTTACTACCTCTTCTCTGTTTACCAAATCATTTTCCCTAACCCTCTCACTTTGCACACCACCTCGACCAAAACACCCTATATCTGCCACTCTGTCATCAGACACATTCAACAAACCTTCAAAATACTCATTCCATCTCCTTCTCACATCACCGCTACTTGTTATCACCTCCCCATTTGCGCCCTTCACTGAAGTTCCCATTTGCTCCCTTGTCTTACGCACCCTATTTACCTCCTTCCAGAACATCTTTTTATTCTCCCTAAAATTTACTGATAGTCTCTCACCCCAACTCTCATTTGCCCTTTTTTTTCACCTCTTGCACCTTTCTCTTGACCTCCTGTCTCTTTCTTTTATACTTCTCCCACTCAATTGCATTTTTTCCCTGCAAAAATCGTCCAAATGCCTCTCTCTTCTCTTTCACTAATACTCTTACTTCTTCATCCCACCACTCACTACCCTTTCTAAACAGCCCACCTCCCACTCTTCTCATGCCACAAGCATCTTTTGCGCAATCCATCACTGATTCCCTAAATACATCCCATTCCTCCCCCACTCCCCTTACTTCCATTGTTCTCACCTTTTTCCATTCTGTACACAGTCTCTCCTGGTACTTCCCCACACAGGTCTCCTTCCCAAGCTCACTTACTCTCACCACCTTCTTCACCCCAACATTCACTCCTCTTTTCTGAAAACCCATACTAATCTTCACCTTAGCCTCCACAAGATAATGATCAGACATCCCTCCAGTTGCACCTCTCAGCACATTAACATCCAAAAGTCTCTCTTTCGCGCGCCTGTCAATTAACACGTAATCCAATAACGCTCTCTGGCCATCTCTCCTACTTACATAAGTATACTTATGTATATCTCGCTTTTTAAACCAGGTATTCCCAATCATCAGTCCTTTTTCAGCACATAAATCTACAAGCTCTTCACCATTTCCATTTACAACACTGAACACCCCATGCATACCAATTATTCCCTCAACTGCCACATTACTCACCTTTGCATTCAAATCACCCATCACTATAACCCGGTCTCGTGCATCAAAACCGCTATATCTATATATATATATATATATATATATATATATATATATATTTATGTATGTTCTATGAAGGGCCGAAAATTCTGGGAGTCTTGAAGAATGTGTGGAAGTCGAGAACATTATCTCGGAAAGCAAAAATGGGTATGTTTGAAGGAATAGTGGTTCCAACAATGTTGTATGGTTGCGAGGCGTGGGCTATGGATAGAGTTGTGCGCATGATGATGGATGTGCTGGAAATGAGATGTTTGAGGACAATGTGTGGTGTGAGGTGGTTTGATCGAGTAAGTAACGTAAGGGTAAGAGAGATGTGTGGAAATAAAAAGAGCGTGGTTGAGAGAGCAGAAGAGGGTGTTTTGAAATGGTTTGGGCACATGGAGAGAATGAGTGAGGAAAGATTGACCAAGAGGATATATGTGTCGGAGGTGGAGGGAACGAGGAGAAGAGGGAGACCAAATTGGAGGTGGAAAGATGGAGTGAAAAAGATTGTGTGTGATCGGGGCCTGAACATGCAGGAGGATGAAAGGAGGGCAAGGAATAGAGTGAATTGGAGCGATGTGGTATACCGGGGTTGACGTGCTGTCAGTGGATTGAATCAGGGCATGTGAAGCGTCTGGGGTAAACCATGGAAAGCTGTGTAGGTATGTATATTTGCGTGTGTGGACGTATGTATATACATGTGTATGGGGGTGGGTTGGGCCATTTCTTTCGTCTGTTTCCTTGCGCTACCTCGCAAACGCGGGAGACAGTGACAAAGCAAAGAAAAAATATATATATATATATATATATATATATATTTTTTTTTTTCATACTATTCGCCATTTCCCGCATTAGTGAGGTAGTGTTAAGAACAGAGGACTGGGCCTTTGAGGGAATATCCTCATATGGCCCCCTTCTCTGTTTCTTCATTTGGAAAATTTTAAAAAAAATGAGAGGGGAGGATTTCCAGTGCTCAAATTACAGAGGTATAAGTTTGTTGAGTATTCCTGGCAAATTATATGGGAGGGTATTGATTGAGAGGGTGAAGGCATGTACAGAGCATCAGATTGGGGAAGAGCAGTGTGGTTTCAGAAGTAGGAGAGGATGTGTGGATCAGGTGTTTGCTTTGAAGAATGTATGTGAGAAATACTTAGAAAAGCAAATGGATTTGTATGTAGCATTTATGGATCTAGAGAAGGCATATGATAGAGTTGATAGAGATGCTCTGTGGAAGGTATTAAGAATATATGGTGTGGGAGGCAAGTTGTTAGAAGCAGTGAAAAGTTTTTATCGAGGATGTAAGGCATGTGTACGTGTAGGAAGAGAGGAAAGTGATTGGTTCTCAGTGAATGTAGGTTTGCGGCAGGGGTGTGTGATGTCTCCATGGTTGTTTAATTTGTTTATGGATGGGGATGTTAGGGAGGTGAATGCAAGAGTTTTGGAAAGAGGGGCAAGTATGAAGTCTGTTGGGGATGAGAGAGCTTGGGAAGTGAGTCAGTTGTTGTTCGCTGATGATACAGTGCTGGTGGCTGATTCATGTGAGAAACTGCAGAAGCTGGTGACTGAGTTTGGTAAAGTTGTGAAAGAAGAAAGTTAAGAGTAAATGTGAATAAGAGCAAGGTTATTAGGTACAGTAGGGTTGAGGGTCAGTTCAATTGGGAGGTGAGTTTGAATGGAGAAAAAGTGGAGGAAGTGAAATGTTTTAGATATCTGGGAGTGGATCTGGCAGTGGATGGAACCATGGAAGCGGAAGTGGATCATAGGGTGGGGGAGGGGGCGAAAATTCTGGGAGCCTTCAAGAATGTGTGGAAGTCAAGAACATTATCTCGGAAAGCAAAAATGGATATGTTTGAAGGAATAGTGGTTCCAACAATGTTGTATGGTTGCGAGGCGTGGACTATGGATAGAGTTGTGCGCAGGAGGATGGATGTGCTGGAAATGAGATGTTTGAGGACAATGTGTGGTGTGAGGTGGTTTGATCAAGTAAGTAACGTAAGGGTAAGAGAGAGGTGTGGAAATAAAAAGAGCATGGTTGAGAGAGCAGAAGAGGGTGTTTTGAAATGGTTTGGTCACATGGAGAGAATGAGTGAGGAAAGATTGACCAAGAGGATATATGTGTCGGAGGTGGAGGGAACGAGGAGAAGAGGGAGACCAAATTGGAGGTGGAAAGATGGAGTGAAAAAGATTTTGTGTGATCGGGGCCTGAACATGGAGGAGGGTGAAAGTAGGGCAAAGAATAGAGTGAATTGGAGCGATGTGGTATACCGGGGTTGACGTGCTGTCAGTGGATTGAATCAAGGCATGTGTATGGGGGTGGGTTGGGCCATTTCTTTCGTCTGTTTCCTTGCGCTACCTCGCAAACGCGGGAGACAGCGACAAAGCAAAAAAAAAAAAAAATATATATATATATATATATATATATATATATATATATATATATATAAAGTATAATAAATAAATATAAATAAATAAATAAATATATATATATATATATATATATATATATATATATATATATATATATATATATATTTTTTTTTTGTCGCTGTCTCCCGCATTTGCGAGGTAGCGCAAGGAAACAGACGAAAGAAATGGCCCAACCCCCCCCCATACACATGTATATACATACGTCCACACATGCAAATATACACACCTACACAGCTTTCCATGGTTTACCCCAGACGCTTCACATGCCCTGATTCAATCCACTGACAGCACGTCAACCCCGGTATACCTCATCGATCCAATTCTCTCTATTCCTTGCCCTCCTTTCACCCTCCTGCATGTTCAGGCCCCGATCACACAAAATCTTTTTCACTCCATCTTTCCTCCTCCAATTTGGTCTCCCACTTCACCTCGTTCCCTCCACCTCCGACACATATATCCTCTTGGTCAGTCTTTCCTCGCTCATTCTCTCCATGTGCCCAAACCATTTCAAAACACCCTCTTCGGCTTTCTCAACCACGCTCTTTTTATTTCCACACATCTCTCTTACCCTTACGTTACTCACTCGATCAAACCACCTCACACCACACATTGTCCTCAAACATCTCATTTCCAGCACATCCACCCTCCTGCGCACAACTCTATCCATAGCCCACGCCTCGCAACCATACAACATTGTTGGAACCACTATTCCTTCAAACATACCCATTTTTGCTCTCCGAGATAATGTTCTCGACTTCCACACATTCTTCAAGGCTCCCAGGATTTTCGCCCCCTCCCCCACCCTATGATCCACTTCCGCTTCCATGGTTCCATCCGCTGCCAGATCCACTCCCAGATATCTAAAGCACTTTACTTCCTCCAGTTTTTCTCCATTCAAACTTACCTCCCAGTTCACTTGACCCTCAACCCTACTGTACCTAAGAACCTTGCTCTTATTTACATTTACTCTTAACTTTCTTCTTTCACACACTTTACCAAACTCAGTCTCCAGCTTCTGCAGTTTCTCACATGAATCAGCCACCAGCGCTGTATCATCAGCGAACAACAACTGACTCACTTCCCAAGCTCTCTCATCCACAACGGACTTCATACTTGCCCCCCTTTCCAAAACTCTTGCATTCACCTCCCTAACAACCCCATCCATAAACAAATTAAACAACCATGGAGACATCACACACCCCTGCCGCAAACCTACATTCACTGAGAACCAATCACTTTCTTCGTACATGTGCACATGCCTTACATCCTCGATAAAAACTTTTCACTGCTTCTAACAACTTTGCATCCCACACCATATATTCTTAATACCTTCCACAGAGCATCTCTATCAACTCTATCATATGCCTTCTCCAGATCCATGAATGCTACATACAAATCCATTTGCTTTTCTAAGTATTTCTCACATACATTCTTCAAAGCAAACACCTGATCCACACATCCTCTACCGCTTCTGAAACCACACTGCTCTTCCCCAATCTGATGCTCTGCACATGCGTTCACCCTCTCAATCAATACCCTCCCATATAATTTACCAGGAATACTCAACAAACTTATACCTCTGTAATTTGAGCACTCACTCTTATCCCCTTTGCATTTGTACAATGGCACTATGCAAGCATTCCGCCAATCCTCAGGCACCTCACCATGAGTCATACATACATTAAATAACCTTACCAACCAGTCAATAATACAGTCACCCCCTTTTTTAATAAATTCCACTGCAATACCATCCAAACCTGCTGCCTTGCCTGCTTACATCTTCCGCAAAGCTTTTACTACCTCTTCTCTGTTTACCAAATCATTTTCCCTAACCCTCTCACTTTGCACACAGCCTCAACCAAGGGGAGAAAGAATACTTCCCACGTATTCCTGCGTGTCATAGAAAGTAACTAAAAGGAGAGGGAGCGGGAGGCTGGAAATCCTCCCCTTTCGTTTCTTAATTTTCCAAAAGAGGAGCAGAGAAGGGGGCCAAGTGAGGATATTGCCTCAAAGACTCCGTCTTCTGTTCTTGACGCTACCTCGCTAATGCGGGAAATGGCGAATATTATGGAATATATATATATATATATATATATATATATATATATATATATATATATATATATATATATATATTTTTATATTATTTATTATTATACTTTGTCGCTGTCTCCCGCGTTTGCGAGGTAGCGCAAGGAAACAGACGAAAGAAATGGCCCAACCCCCCATACACATGTATATACATATGTCCACACACGCAAATATACATACCTACATAGCTTTCCATGGCTTACCCCAGACGCTTCACATGCCTTGATTCAATCCACTGACAGCATGTCAACCCCGGTATACCACATCGCTCCAATTCACTCTATTCCTTGCCCTCCTTTCACCCTCCTGCATGTTCAGGCCCCGATCACACAAAATCTTTTTCACTCCATCTTTCCACCTCCAATTTGGTCTCCCACTTCTCCTCATTCCCTCCACCTCCGACACATATATCCTCTTGGTCAATCTTTCCTCACTCATTCTCTCCATGTGCCCAAACCATTTCAAAACACCCTCTTCTGCTCTCTCAACCACGCTCTTTTTATTTCCACACATCTCTCTTACCCTTACGTTACTTACTCGATCAAACCACCTCACACCACACATTGTCCTCAAACATCTCATTTCCAGCACATACATCCTCCTGCGCACAACTCTATCCATAGCCCACGCCTCTTAACCATACAACATTGTTGGAACCACTATTCCTTCAAACATACCCAATTTTGCTTTCCGAGATAATGTTCTCGACTTCCAAACATTCATCAAGGCTCCCATAATTTTCGCCCCCTCCCCCACCCTATGATCCTCTCCCGCTTCCATGGTTCCATCCGCTGCCAGATCCACTCCCAGATATCTAAAACTTACCTCCCAATTGACTTGACCCTCAACCCTACTATACCTAATAACCTTGCTCTTATTCACATTTACTCTTAACTTTCTTCTTCCACACACTTTACCAAACTCAGTCACCAGCTTCTGCAGTTTCTCACATGAATCAGCCACCAGCGCTGTATCATCAGCGAACAACAACTGCCTCACTTCCCAAGCTCTCTCATCCCCAACAGACTTCATACTTGCCCCTCTTTCCAAAACTCTTGCATTCACCTCCCTAACAACCCCATCCATAAACAATTCAAACAACCATGGAGACATCACACACCCCTGCCGCAAACCTACATTCACTGAGAACCAATCACTTTCCTCTCTTCCTACACGTACACATGCCTTACATCCTCGATAAAAACTTTTCACTGCTTCTAACAACTTGCCTCCCACACCATATATTCTTAATACCTTCCACAGAGCATCTCTATCAACTCTATCATATGCCTTCTCCAGATCCATAAATGCTACATACAAATCCATTTGCTTTTCTAAGTATTTCTCACATATATTCTTCAAAGCAAACACCTGATCCACACATCCTCTACTACTTCTGAAACCACACTGTTCTTCCCCAATCTGATGCTCTGTACATGCCTTCACCCTCTCAATCAATACCCTCCCATATAATTTGCCAGGAATACTCAACAAACTTATACCTCTGTAATTTGAGCACTCACTCTTATCCCCTTTGCCTTTGTACAATGGCACTATGCACGTATTCCGCCAATCCTCAGGCACCTCACCATGAGTCATACATACATTAAATAACCTTACCAACCAGTCAACAATACAGTCACCCCCTTTTTTAATAAATTCCACTGCAATACCATCCAAACCTGCTGCCTTGCCGGCTTTCATCTTCCGCAAAGCTTTCACTACCTCTTCTCTGTTTACCAAATCATTTTCCCTAACCCTCTCACTTTGCACACCACCTCGACCAAAACACCCTATATCTGCCACTCTATCATCAAACACATTCAACAAACCTTCAAAATACTCATTCCATCTCCTTCTCACATCACCACTACTTGTTATCACCTCCCCATTTGCGCCCTTCACTGAAGTTCCCATTTGCTCCCTTGTCTTACGCACTTTATTTACCTCCTTCCAGAACATCTTTTTATTCTCCCTAAAATTTAATGATACTCTCTCACCCCAACTCTCATTTGCCCTTTTTTTCACCTCTTGCACCTTTCTCTTGACCTCCTGTCTCTTTCTTTTATACATCTCCCTCTCAATTGCATTTTTTCCCTGCAAAAATCGTCCAAATGCCTCTCTCTTCTCTTTCACTAATACTTACTTCTTCATCCCACCACTCACTACCCTTTCTAATCAACCCACCTCCCACTCTTCTCATGCCACAAGCATCTTTTGCGCAATCCATCACTGATTCCCTAAATACATCCCATTCCTCCCCCACTCCCCTTACTTCCATTGTTCTCACCTTTTTCCATTCTGTACTCAGTCTCTCCTGGTACTTCCTCACACAGGTCTCCTTCCCAAGCTCACCTACTCTCACCACCCTCCATCCCAACATTCACTCTTCTTTTCTGAAAACCCATACAAATCTTCACCTTAGCCTCCACAAGATAATGATCAGACATCCCTCCAGTTGCACCTCTCAGCACATTAACATCCAAAAGTCTCTCTTTCGCACGCCTGTCAATTAACACGTAATCCAATAACGCTCTTTGGCCATCTCTCCTACTTACATAAGTATACTTATGTATATCTCGCTTTTTAAACCAGGTATTCCCAATCATCAGTCCTTTTTCAGCACATAAATCTACAAGATCTTCACCATTTCCATTTCCAACACTGAACACCCCATGTATACCAATTATTCCCTCAACTGCCACATTACTCACCTTTGCATTCAAATCACCCATCACTATAACCCGGTCTCGTGCATCAAAACCACTAACACACTCATTCAACTGCTCCCAAAACACTTGCCTCTCATGATCTTTCTTCTCATGCCCGGGTGCATATGCACCAATAATCACCCACCTCTCTCCATCAACTTTCAGTTTTACCCATATTAATCGAGAATTTACTTTCTTACATTCTATATATATATATATATATATATATATATATATATATATATATATATATATATATATATATAAGAGTGAGTGCTCAAATTACAGAGGTATAAGTTTGTTGAGTATTCCTGGTAAGTTATATGGGAGGGTATTGATTGAGAGGGTGAAGGCATGTACAGAGCATCAGATTGGGGAAGAGCAGTGTCGTTTCAGAAGTGGTAGAGGATGTGTGGATCAGGTGTTTGCTTTGAAGAATGTATGTGAGAAATACTTAGAAAAGCAAATGGATTTGTATGTAGCATTTATGGATCTGGAGAAGGCATATGATAGAGTTGATAGAGATGCTCTGTGGAAGGTATTAAGAATATATGGTGTGGGAGGCAAGTTGTTAGAAGCAGTGAAAAGTTTTTATCGAGGATGTAAGGCATGTGTACGTGTAGGAAGAGAGGAGAGTGATTGGTTCTCAGTGAATGTAGGTTTGCGACAGGGGTGTGTGATGTCTCCATTGTTGTTTAATTTGTTTATGGATGGAGCTGTTAGGGAGGTGAATGCAAGAGTTTTGGAAAGAGGGGCAAGTATGAAGTCTGTTGGGGATGAGAGAGCTTGGGAAGTGAGTCAGTTGATGTTCACTGATGATACAGCGCTGGTGGCTGATTCATGTGAGAAACTGCAGGAGCTGGTGACTGAGTTTGGTAAAGTGTGTGAAAGAAGAAAGTTAAGAGTAAATGTGAATAAGAGCAAGGTTATTAGGTACAGTAGGGTTGAGGGTCAAGTCAATTGGGAGGTAAGTTTGAATGGAGAAAAACTGGAGGAAGTAAAGTGTTTTAGATATCTGGGAGTGGATCTGGCAGCGGATGGAACCATGGAAGCGGAAGTGGATCATAGGGTGGGGGAGGGGGCGAAAATCCTGGGAGCCTTGAAGAATGTGTGGAAGTCGAGAACATTATCTAGGAAAGCAAAAATGGGTATGTTTGAAGGAATAGTCGTTCCAACAATGTTGTATGGTTGCGAGGCGTGGGCTATGGATAGAGTTGTGCGCAGGAGGATGGATGTGCTGGAAATGAGATGTTTGAGGACAATGTGTGGTGTGAGGTGGTTTGATCGAGTAAGTAACGTAAGGGTAAGAGAGATGTGTGGAAATAAAAAGAGCGTGGTTGAGAAAGCCAAAGAGGGTGTTTTGAAATGGTTTGGGCGCATGGAGAGAATGAGTGAGGAAAGATTGACCAAGAGGATATATGTGTCGGAGGTGGAGGGAACGAGGAGAAGAGGGAGACCAAATTGGAGGTGGAAAGATGGAGTGAAAAAGATTTTGTGTGATCGGGGCCTGAACATGCAGGAGGGTGAAAGGAGGGCAAGGAATAGAGTGAATTGGATCGATGTGGTATACCGGGGTTGACGTGCTGTCAGTGGATTGAATCAGGGCATGTGAAGCGTCTGGGGTAAACCATGGAAAGCTGTGTAGGTATGTATATTTGCGTGTGTGGACGTATGTATATACATGTGTATGGGGGTGGGTCGGGCCATATCTTTCGTCTGTTTCCTTGCACTACCTCGCAAACGCGGGAGACAGCGACAAAGCAAAAAATATATATATATATATATATATATATATCTCGGAAAGCAAAAATGGGTATGTTTGAAGGAATAGTGGTTCCAACAATGTTGTATGGTTGCGAGGCGTGGGCTATGGATAGAGTTGTGCGCAGGAGGATGGATGTGCTGGAAATGAGATGTTTGAGGACAGTGTGTGGTGTGAGGTGGTTTGATCGAGTGAGTAACGTAAGGGTAAGAGAGATGTGTGGAAATAAAAAGAGCGTGGTTGAGAGAGCAGAAGAGGGTGTTTTGAAGTGGTTTGGGCACATGGAGAGAATGAGTGAGGAAAGATTGACCAAGAGGATATATGTGTCGGAGGTGGAGGGAACGAGGAGAAGAGGGAGACCAAATTGGAGGTGGAAAGATGGAGTGAAAAAGATTTTGTGTGATCGGGGCCTGAACATGCAGGAGGGTGAAAGGAGGGCAAGGAATAGAGTGAATTGGAGCGATGTGGTATACCGGGGTTGACGTGCTGTCAGTGGATTGAATCAAGGCATGTGAAGCGTCTGGGGTAAACCATGGAAAGCTGTGTAGGTATGTATATTTGCGTGTGTGGACGTATGTATATACATGTGTATGGGGGGGGTTGGGCCATTTCTTTCGTCTGTTTCCTTGCGCTACCTCGCAAACGCGGGAGACAGCGACAAAGCAAAAAATATATACATATATATATATATATATATCTCGGAAAGCAAAAATGGGTATGTTTGAAGGAATAGTGGTTCCAACAATGTTGTATGGTTGCGAGGCGTGGGCTATGGATAGAGTTGTGCGCAGGAGGATGGATGTGCTGGAAATGAGATGTTTGAGGACAGTGTGTGGTGTGAGGTGGTTTGATCGAGTGAGTAACGTAAGGGTAAGAGAGATGTGTGGAAATAAAAAGAGCGTGGTTGAGAGAGCAGAAGAGGGTGTTTTGAAGTGGTTTGGGCACATGGAGAGAATGAGTGAGGAAAGATTGACCAAGAGGATATATGTGTCGGAGGTGGAGGGAACGAGGAGAAGAGGGAGACCAAATTGGAGGTGGAAAGATGGAGTGAAAAAGATTTTGTGTGATCGGGGCCTGAACATGCAGGAGGGTGAAAGGAGGGCAAGGAATAGAGTGAATTGGAGCGATGTGGTATACCGGGGTTGACGTGCTGTCAGTGGATTGAATCAAGGCATGTGAAGCGTCTGGGGTAAACCATGGAAAGCTGTGTAGGTATGTATATTTGCGTGTGTGGACGTATGTATATACATGTGTATGGGGGGGGTTGGGCCATTTCTTTCGTCTGTTTCCTTGCGCTACCTCGCAAACGCGGGAGACAGCGACAAAGTATAATAAAAAATAAATAATGAAATATATATATATATATATATATATATATATATATATATATATATATATATATTATCCCTGGGGATAGGGGATTAAGAATACTTCCCACGTATTCCCTGCGTGTCGTAGAAGGCGACTAAAAGGGGAGGGAGCAGGGGGCTGGAAATCCTCCCCTCTCGTTTTTTTTTTTTTTTTCTCCAAAAGAAGGAACAGAGGGGGCCAGGTGAGGATATTCCAAAAAAGGCCCAGTCCTCTGTTCTTAACGCTACCTCGCTAATGCGGGAAATGGCGAATAGTTTAAAAGAAAGAAAAATATATATATATATTTATCCCTGGGGATAGGGGAGAAAGAATGCTTCCCACGTATTCCCTGCGTGTCGTAGAAGGCGACTAAAAGGGGAGGGAGCGGGTGGCTGGAAATCCTCCTCTCTCATTTTTTTCAATTTTCCAAAAGAAGGAACAGAGAAGGGGGCCAGGTGAGGATATTCCCTCAAAGGCTCAGTCCTCTGTTCTTAATGCTACCTCGCTATCGCGGGAAATGGCGAATAGTACGAAATATATATACATATGAAAAATGTAAGAAATAATTTAGAAAACTGAAACTTCTAGCTTGAAATGAAATGAAAAAATGAATGTCACTTAATGGTTCAACCTCTGGCTATGGAAAAGGGAAAATGTATAATTTATTTACACAAACGTCAATAGTAGTTTTCATCAATTTAACCACTGTATCATACTGCCTGGTCCACTTCTCTTATCATGAAACTGGAATATTGGCTTATGATGTTTCTCATTTGTCTTCATTACACAAAGTACAACCATATCTTGGATACATGAGGGTAGGTAGTTGGTCATCCGCCATAATAAAGCCTTGACAGACCAGAAGTTTATCTGGACCTCAACTTTTCCAGGACATTCATGAAAAACACCTTTTTGCTATCCATCTCTATCACTTGGAAAAATGCTCCCCTTGTTCACATTTCAGTGAAAGAATAAGCTTCAATGTCTAAGCTACATTCTTTTCCAATTTCACTATTTTCTTGTCAGAGCACCATGTATGAAAACTATCACTCCAGTAACTCAACTATAAACATTTACTTCCCCTTTAAAAAAAGCTCTGGGGAAGTCTGTCTCAATACACTGCGAGTCACTCTACCACCTGGCGAGGTTTGTGTTGCAATGGTTCCTAATTCACAAAAGTAGTAGCATCACTGGTGGGCGGAAGAACATTCTTGTAACCAAAGCGAGGATCACAGTCCGTGCAACTACTTGTACCACCACGTCCAAGTATGTTCACCCGAAGTGGTTCCGTGCACCTTATTGGGTTGTGCCCTCGACCAGCGTCTCTCTCCGACATTGCAGATCATCCACTGTATAGATCTCCCCGGGAACGTATTTATCCGGGTTGCCGCTGATCTTGATCTTGTACCCGTTGTCTCTGGGAGTCTTGGGGAACTGTGGCAAATGAGAGTTGGGGTGAGAGAGTATCATTAAATTTTAGGGAGAATAAAAAGATGTTCTGGAAGGAGGTAAATAAAGTGCGTAAGACAAGGGAGCAAATGGGAACTTCAGGAAAGGGCGCTAATGGGGAGGTGATAACAAGTAGTGGTGGTGTGAGAAGGAGATGGAGTGAGTATTTTGAAGGTTTGTTGAATGTGTTTGATGATAGAGTGGCAGATATAGGGAGTTTTGGTCGAGGTGGTGTGCAAAGTGAGAGGGTTAGGGAAAATGATTTGGTAAACAGAGAAGTAGTAAAAGCTTTGCGGAAGATGAAAGGCGGCAAGGCAGCAGGTTTGGATGGTATTGCAGTGGAATCTATTAAAAAAGGGGGTGACTGTATTGTTGACTGGTTGGTAAGGTTATTTAATGTATGTATGACTCATGATGAGGTGCCTGAGGATTGGCGGAATGCGTGCATAGTGCCATTGTACAAAGGCAAAGGGGATAAGAGTGAGTGCTCAAATTACAGAGGTATAAGTTTGTTGAGTATTCCTGGTAAATTATATGGGAGGGTATTGATTGAGAGGGTGAAGGCATGTACAGAGCATCAGATTGAGGAAGAGCAGTGTGGTTTCAGAAGTGGTAGAGGATGTGTGGATCAGGTGTTTGCTTTGAAGAATGTATGTGAGAAATACTTAGAAAAGCAAATGGATTTGTATGTAGCATTTATGGATCTGGAGAAGGCATATGATAGAGTTGATAGAGATGCTCTGTGGAAGGTATTAATAATATATGGTGTTGGAGGCAAGTTGTTAGAAGCAGTGAAAAGTTTCTATCAAGGATATAAGGCATGTGTACGTGTAGGGAGAGAGGAAAGTGATTGGTTCTCAGTGAATGTAGGTTTGCGGCAGGGGTGTGTGATGTCTCCATGGTTGTTTAATTTGTTTATGGATGGGGTTGTTAGGGAGGTGAATGCAAGAGTTTTGGAAAGAGGGGCAAGTATGAAGTCTGTTGTGGATGAGAGATCTTGGGAAGTGAGTCAGTTGTTGTTCGCTGATGATACAGCGCTGGTGGCTGATTCATGTGAGAAACTGCAGAAGCTGGTGACTGAGTTTGGTAAAGTGTGTGAAAGAAGAAAGTTAAGAGTAAATGTGAATAAGAGCAAGGTTATTAGGTACAGTAGGGTTGAGGGTCAAGTCAATTGGGAGGTAATTTGCATGGAGAAAAACTGGAGGAAGTAAAGTGTTTTAGATATCTGGGAGTGGATCTGGCAGCGGATGGAACCATGGAAGCGGAAGTGAATCATAGGGTGGGGTAGGGGGCGAAAATCCTGGGAGCCTTGAAGAATGTGTGGAAGTCAAGAACATTATCTCGGAAAGCAAAAATGGGTATGTTTGAAGGAATAGTGGTTCCAACAATGTTGTATGGTTGCGAGGCGTGGGCTATGGATAGAATTGTGTGCAGGAGGGTGGATGTGCTGGAAATGAGATGTTAGAGGACAATGTGTGGTGTGAGGTGGTTTGATCGAGTAAGTAATGTAAGGGTAAGAGAGATGTGTGGAAATAAAAAGAGCGTGGTTGAGAGAGCAGAAGAGGGTGTTTTGAAATGGTTTGGGCATATGGAGAGAATGAGTGAGGAAAGATTGACCAAGAGGATATATGTGTCGGAGGTGGAGGGAACGAAGAGAAGTTGGAGACCAAATTGGAGGTGGAAAGATGGAGTGAAAAAGATTTTTGAGTGATCAGGGCCTGAACATGCAGGAGGGTGAAAGGCAGGCAAGGAATAGAGTGAATTGGATCGATGTGGTATACCGGGGCTGATATGCTGTCAGTGGATTGAATCAGGGCATGTGAAGCGTCTGGGGTAAACCATGGAAAGTTGTGTGGGGCCTGGATGTGGAAATGGAGCTGTGGTTTCGGGCATTATTGCATGACAGCTAGAGACTGAGTGTGAACGAATGGGGCCTTTGTTGTCTTTTCCTAGCGCTACCTCGCACGCATGAGGGGGGAGGGGGATGGTATTCCATGTGTGGCGAGGTGGCGATGGGAATGAATAAAGTCAGACAGTGTGAATTGTGTGCATGGGTATATATGTATGTGTCTGTGTGTGTATATATATATATGTGTACATTGAGATGTATAGGTGTGTATATTTGCGTGTGTGGACGTGTATGTATATACATGTGTATGGGGGTGGTCTTGGGCCATTTCTTTCGTCTGTTTCCTTGCGCTACTTCGCAAACGCGGGAGACAGCGACAAAGTAAAATAAATATAAATAAATAAATATTATTTATTTATTTATTTATTTACTTATTTTGCTTTGTCGCTGTCTCCCACGTTAGCGAGGTAGCGCAAGGAAACAGATGAAAAAATGGCCCAACCCACCCACATACACATGTATATACGTACACGTCCACACACGCACATATACATACCATTACATCTCAATGTATACATATATATACACACACAGACATATACATATATACACATGTACATAATTCATACTGTCTGCCCTTATTCATTCCCGCCACCACCCCGTTGCCAATATATACACACACATTGGCAAGAAAGAATACTTCCCACGTATCCCCCATATATTGTAGAAGCTGACTAAAGGGGGTAGGAGCGGGGAGCTGGAAACTTTTCCCTTCTTGTATTTCAGTTTCTAAAAGAGGAAACAGGAGTCAGGCAGGGAGTGCCCATCCTCCTCGAAGGCTCATATTCGTGTGTCTGAATGTGTGTGGGGTGTGACCAAGATGAGAAGAAAGGAGAGTTAGGGAGTATGCTTAATGAAAGAGACCTGGATGTTCTGGGTTTGAGTGAAATGAAGCTCAAGGCTAAAGGGGAGTGAAGTCAGGGGTTAGTGAAAGGAAAATAGCTTAGGAAGGAGTAGCACTACTCCTAAAACAAGAGTTGTGAGAGTGTGTGATAGAGTGTAAGGAAGTAAATTCTAGATTGATGTGGGTAAAACTGAAAGTGGATGGTGAGAGATGAGACATTATTACTGCTTATGCAATTGGTCATGAGAAGCAAGATCATGAGAGGCAAGTGTTTTGGGAGCAGCTGAGTGAGTGTATCAGAAGTTTTGATGCACAAGACTGGGTATTAGTGTTGGGTAATTTGCATGAGAAGGTGAGTAATGTGGCTATTGAGGGTATTATTGGTATGCATGGGGTATTCAGTGTTGTGAATGGAAATGGTGAAGAGCTTGTGGATTTATGTGCTGAAAAAACAAACTGGAGATTAGGAATACCTAGTTTAGAAAGAGAGATATACTCAAGTATATGTATGTGAGTAGGAGAGATGGTCAATTGCATTATTAGGTTACATATTGATTGATAAGTGTACAAATGAGATACTTTTGTATGTAAATGTGTTGAGAGGGGCAGCTGGTGGGATGCCTGATCACTATCTTGTGGAGGCAAAGGTGAAGATATGTAAAGGTTTACAAAAAGAAGAGAAAATGTTGGGGAGAAGAGAATGGTAAGAGCACGTGAACTTGGAAAGGAGACTTGTGTGAAGAAATACCTGGAGAGATTGAGTGTAGAATGGCAAAAGGTGAGAGCAAATGAAGTGAGGGGAATAGGTGAGGAATGGGATGTATTTAGGGAAGCAGTAATGGCATGTGCAAGAGGTGCATGTGGGAAGTGGGCAGATTAGAAAGGGTACTGAGTGGTGGGGTGAAGTAAAGTTGTTTGTGAAAGAGAAAAGCGATTTATTAGGACACTACGAGGAATTAGTGCAAATGACTGGGAGATGTATAAGAGAGTGGCAGGAGGTCAAGAGGAAGATGCAAGGGTTGAAAAAGAGGTCATATGAAAGTTGGGGTGAAAGGTTATCATTAAACTTCAGGGAGAATAAAAAGATGTTTTGGAAGGAGGTGAATAATGTGCGTAAGACGAGAACAAATGGGATCATTGTTGAAGGGGACAAGAGGGGAAGTGATAACTGGTAGTGACAGAGTGAGTATTTTGAAAGATTGATGAATGTGTTTGATGATAGAGTGGCAGATTTAGGGTGCTTTGGTTGGGATGGTGTGCAAAGCAAGATAGTCAGGGAGAGTGGTTGGGTGAAGAGAGAAGAGATGGTGAAAGCCTTGCGTAAGATGAAATCTTGCAAGGTGGTGGGATTGGATGGTATTGCAGTTGAATTTGTTGAGAAAAGGGGTGACTGTGTTGTTGATTGGTTGGTAAGGATATTCAGGATATGTATGGATCATGGTGAAGTGCCTGGGGATTGGCAAAATGCAAAGGCAAAGGGGATAAAGTGAGTGTTCAAACTACAAAGGCATAAGTTTGTTAAGTATACCTGGAAAAGTGTATGGGAGGTATTGATTGAGAGGGTGCGGGCATGTACAAAGCATCAAATTGGGGAGGGGCAGTTTTAGAAGTGGTTAAGGATGTGTGGATCAGGCATTTACTTTGAAGAATGTATGTTAAAAAATACTTAGAAAAACAGATGGATTTGTATCTAAGTATTTCTCACACATTCTTCAAAGTAGACACTTGATCCACACATCCTCTACCACTTCTGAAACCACACTGTTCCTCCCTAGTCCAATGCTCTGTACATGTCTTCACCCTCTCAATCAGTACCCTCCTATACAGTTTTCCAGGTATATTCAACAAAATTATGACTCTTTAGTTTGAACACACTTTTATCCTCTTCACCTTTATACAGAAACAGTATACATGTACTCTGCCAATCCTCAGGCACTTCGCTATGATATCCTTACTAACCAATCGACAATACAGTCACTCACTTTCTTGATAAGATCAACTGCAATACCATCCACTCCCACAGTAAGATTTCATCTTCCAGAAGGCTTTATCCACTCTTCTCTCTCCACCCAACCACTCTCCCTGACTCTCTCACTTCACACACCATCTCAACCAAAACACCATATTTTTTTCATTTCTTTTTTTTTTGTAAGGCTCCAGTTACAAAAATCCACGTCAATGCCGGGCCTTAATTTAGGTATAGAGAGAATTATGAAACAGAAAAAGAAAAGACATGGGAAAGTATTTACGAATCTTGGAGGAAATGAAAGACATGTCTTTTGATATGTGCCAGGTCATACTTATTGGAAAAAAGAGAAGACCACACAGTAAACATGTGACATCGCTGCTTGTCGAGTATTGGATGGTCTAGCTAGTGGTGGTGCAAACAAGCAACCAGCTCTTGGGAGCAAAAACCAAAGTGATACCAACGGAAGAGGGAAAATGAACCAACATTGCAGTGTAGGGCAAGGAGGTCAAGTTTTGAAGTTATCCTGGGACAGTTTATAAGCCGGATTGCTTTCAGTGAACTCTGTCAGTTAAGTATACAGAGCTAAAGCCAACTCAAATGTGAGAGCAGTACTCCATACTCCATACAAGGATGAATCATTCCTTTGTATATGTGGAGCAACTATTCAGAAGAGAAGTTTCAACATCTAAGCAAAACACCCAGTTTCTTAGAGGCAGACATAGCTGTTCTTGTAATGTGAGGTTTCCAAGAAGGAGTGGATATTACAGTAACACCCAGTATGTTCATTTAGGAGTTACAGAACCGTCAAAGGAGAGACTAGAGTTGTGAGGAGTTTTCGATAGAGATGGGTAGAAATTGGGTCTTGGAGGCATTAAACTTAACAAGATTTTGTTAATCCCACTGATGTATCCTGACCAAGTCTGAGTTCATTGAGGAAGCTGTGTCAAGACGAGATGCAGATTGAATGAGAGAAGAGGAAGCAGAATTGAAGGATGTGGATGAATGCAGTGTTGAGTTTTATGAGTGCATTGGATTAATTGTAGAGGAGAGGAAATCTGCCATTTTTGGAAAATCTACAAATATCTTGTTAGAAATAAAAGTCATTTTACCATGATGTTAATTTTTTGACTTTATTTTAGTGTAAATTATGATAATGATACCACTTAATACAGTATAATATGCATTGTAAATTATTTACATCTCCATTTAATTGAAAATATTGCTGATATCCTAAATCTAAAAACTGAGATCTGTCACATAATATCAGGTCTTTCACATCAGTCAAATTGAGCCTGAATGTGGGAGGTTTTGGCCTTGGATATTATCAGTTACATGCAATTTATATACAGGGACTGGTACTACATTGGTTCATGAAAATAGATAAGGTGTTTTCATCACACCATCTCACCCTTGAGGCATCATAGTCTGTATTCAAGACCTCAAACTCAGACCCACTCAGATGCTGCCAGAATGACTTTAGCCTCTACATCAATTAAAGCTCTCTTCCTCTTGCCTCATGATTGCTGTGGAAGAAATTAAACATTGTGGAAATCTTAACTACAATTTTTTTTTATAAAAGCACTATTTAGTGGTTTAATCTATAAACTGTGGGCCATGTTACCATAAAAGAGAAAATTAAGCATAATAGTTTCATATTTGATAGATTGTTCACTAATAATTCGGTACTGTTGTAACCAAAATGCAAAAATTTAATGACACAATTATTAAATATCTTCTCTGTGTTATTCAGTCAGCTGTCCAAATGTAAATAGACACTACACGCTTCAAAAGGTCTAGCTTCTACATGTCTGATGAGGATATAAAACATCTTTATGAATATCACAGAGTAGCAAGACATCTGTATGTAGCCTTCAACTAAGAATCCAAGCTCAAACATCATACACATAAACTTGGAATGAAGAAACCATGTGCAAAACATGTAAACACTGACATATTTTGGCATTTTTGCAGTTAAGTACAAAATGTTTGTCTTTAATGATAAATCAAAGGATAGATACTTTGATATTGAATTTAAATGTAATATGTAACTAATAACATTTACTAGTGTATTGGTAAATCAATTCCAGAACGCATCTCACCATGTGGCAGTCAACTGGACTCAGTATACAAACATTATTGACTCTGTATACAAACATTAAGTGTGGTGTTTCTCATGGATAGCATTTTGCACAAAGCTGTGGTAGGCTTTTCCAGGATGTAGGGGTGTTTGCACTTGTTTAAGTAGAAGTGAAACTTTTTTCTGAATCCATGGGGTAAGTTCATTTGTCATCATCAATATAAGTAAATGTGATAGAGGATATGTCTGATTGACACAGCAAAAGGGTTAAAGAAATATTTTAAAAAATTGAAGAAATATTGAAAGGGTTAAAGACACTGGATCTCATAATCCAATGAATGGATGACATTAATATATATTTTATTGACTAGCAGGAAGGAGTAGAATATGAGTGTAGATGCAGATATAAAGAAAGAAATAATGGATGTGCAAGGTAAAGAGAAGAGTTCCAAAGGTTTCCAAATTTTTAGATATGTAACCTCTTACAGGTAAGCCACAGATCAGCAAGATGAAACATGATAGATATTATCTTTACAAATACTCTGTTTTCAGGTATAGAAGTGAATAAAACAAGCCTGTCAGATCACAATATCATAAAAATCACTGCATCATACAGTATAGAAATCTGTTGATTTGAATGGGATACAACAAACAAGGACAACTGATTGAGCAACATAAATTTTCACCATGACAGATCAGACTGGAGAGCAATCATGAAGGGATCTTGAACACAATTTGGAATGAGATCCTCATGGGTAGTAACCTAACAATGAACGTAGAAGAATACTACAGGAAATTACAAAAAGTTATCAATAGGCTAAAACCAAACAAAAAGAAAGATAGTACAAAGTGGGAGATATCAAGTGAACAGAAAACAGTGTATGAATAAAGAAAGAGCATAGAAAAAAAGAAATATCTATCAATGAGAGAAGCAAAAATCAAAGAGCTTGAGAAGATAAAGGATATAGATGATAAGATAATAAAATCCTATGCAAAAGAACAAAAAAGGAATAGTCATCCCAAACATGATAAGCAACCCAAATTATTGTTCACATGCATGAACAAAGCACAGTGCAAGAAATCAGGGACTGGATCCTTCAAAGTGAGAGAAAAGTATGGAAATGACTCCAGGATGATATGCAGGATGTTGACTGAAAAATACGAATTGGTTTACAGATTAAATTGCAGTGAGAAATTAAATGATGTACTATGTAGCCATGATAATACGACATTTATTGATATCTATATATCAAAATGATTGATCGGCTCAGAAAATTCATCTCTGGGATTAGTTGGAATCCCACCCATCTCCCTCAAGAAGACAGAAAATGCAGTAGAAAAACCAGTGGTGTTATTGAGGTAAGCTAGGGATGAAAAATTGCAGACACAAAATGGTTGATAAGTAGGTACATAATAGTTGGTAGGCACCCAACAACTAGGGAGGTATATTACCAGTACTACCTGCCTGGGTATCATGAGGATTAGTGATGGTTGCATAGAGCCAGCACTTTAGCTAATGGTTGTCAAGTTGCATTCCTTTGACCCAGATAGGTGTCATTTCTCTTTACCTAACCCACAGTTGGACTACTGGCTTTCTTTCCACAAACATACAATCTCTTCTAGTCATACAGTACACATGACAACGCGTAACTCGCCTAGCTCATTCTTCTTAACTCTAGATTTTCCTGCAGTGAACTCTCTGTGCTAGCCCTGCCTTTTGGCTAAATGGTAGGAATATTTAGGAAAGAGCATTAGGTAGTATTAGTTGGTAGGAACTTTAGGTAAAAGTGGTCAGTAGGAATATTTGGTAGGAGCTTCTTCAAGGTCTGCACTAGAGTTTCCCATTGCCAGGGCCCTGTTAAGGGTGAGGCAGTAAAGACTAAGAAGTGGCAGTGGGGTTCACTTGTTATGGAGACTCTATCATCATTACCTCACTCTTGAGGGCATTCTAGGTGGGTACATGCATGAGAGATATAGATAGATAGATACAAAATGGAATATATAACACCCATGCACAAACAAGGATCCAAGCTATTTAATACCTGAGAAGTACAAGCCAGTTAGCTTTATCATACATGTAGTTATAGTCTTTGAATAAGTGATAAAAGGACATAGTTGATCATCTGATCAAGCACAACTACTTTAAAGAAGCCACTAGGAAAACATATGCACACCCAGTTTGTGTAATGACAGAAATGGAAGTTTAATGTAAGGGAAGAGAATGGACAGTTTTTCTTGTCTTAGCACAGGCTTTTGATAAAGTAAACCACAGAATTTTGCTGGAGGCAGTACTATACATAACATTATGTGCAAGATAGGAAGACAGATTAAAGGGTGTTTAATGGAAAAAGAGTTCAAAGCAATAAAAATCAGAAACATGTTTAAGGAAGATGTCCAATCTAGGATACCTTAAGCCTTGGCTCTCTTTACAATGATGATATCAGACATTGAAAGAGAAGTAAAAGAAGGCACAGTAAGGAGTTTTGTTGATGACATAAGATTAATTAAAATGAGTGGACCAGAAACTGATCAAATAGAGACACTAAATTACTTAATTTTGACTTGGACACGATTTACAAATGGTCAGCAGTAAACTTCATTGTATTTGATAAAGAAATGTGTGAGCTGCTAAGGTATGGAACAAGTGAAAATTATCTTGTGACACCACATGAAGAGAGACAAAAGTAAAATATTTGGATGTCCTCCTAAGTATCAGACTATAATCCAGTAAACATGACAAGAAGATAGCCCTATCGAGCTAAGTAGTGAGTGGTATGATTTTGAGAACTTTCACCACAAAAGACAAAACAGTCATTGAAAATATTCAAAAGTTTACTTAATTGGCAAAATTGAATACTGATGTGTTGAAGGGTCAGCAATGAAACAGAGATGATCAAATTAGTGGGACTCCAGAAGCACTTAAAAAGCAGAAATGAGGGAATGGAACATATGAATTACCATGATAAGCTGAGAGAACTGAAACTGTATAGCAATGAAAGAAGAGATATGTGATTATTTATGTATGACAGTGAATTGAAGGTATGAAAGAATAGATATTGACCCTAAAAGTATCTCAGAAAGGAAGATACAGAGTTATTAAATATGCAAAAATACCATGGAACATATCAAAAATATTTATTTTATCATACTTTGTTGCTGTCTCCCGCTTTAGCAAGGTAGCGCAAGGAACAGACGAAAGAATGGCCCAACCCACCCACATACACATGTATATACATACACGTCCACACACGCACATACACATACCTATACATCTCAATGTATACATATATATACACACACAGACATATACATATATACACATGTACCTGATTCATACTATCTGCCCTTATTCATTCCCATCGCCACCCCGCCACACATGGTGCCACGCATGTGTGCGAGGTAGCGCCAGGAAAAGACAACAAAGGCCACATTTGTTCACACTCAGTCTCTAGCTGTCATGTATAATGCACCAAAACCACAGCTCCCTTTCCACATCCAGGCCCCACAAAACTTTCCATGGTTTACCCCAGACGCTTCACATGCCCTGGTTCAATCCATTGACAGCACGTCTACCCCGGTATACCACATTGTTCCAATTCACTCTATTCCTTGCATGCCTTTCACCCTCCTGCATGTTCAGGTCTCGATCACTCTAAATCTTTTTCACTCCATCTGTCTCCATATGAAAATCCAATTAGGCAGCAAAAATAACAGTTCATTATATGACAAGGAGAAATAAGAAATATGTTTGCAACAAACTTTAGTAAGGCTTAAAAGAAAGTTTGATTTTTGGTGGAAATCAGTTCCAGAGGAACATGAGTAGATAATTATGTGATAATAGTGGTAGCAGAGAGAAACATTATTCATCAAGCAAACTGCGCTAAGCGCCCCACACTAGCCGTACTTTTTTGGCAAAATCTTGTAGATAGTATCTGTTGTTACTGGAGTGTTCCACTGAACCCATTTTTTCTCATAGGCAAAAGTATAGACATATTTGGATTTTAATTCACACTGATATACAGTGTTATAGCCCCTGTAAATTATAAGGGTTTCCACCACTACTATAGTGCGTAAAGTTTCACTTTTTGTATTGCCCATTAAGCGGTCATGAGTAGTCCCACTCACACTAAACATCTTATGCCTCTGAACACTTGGTAGGAAGTAGGAATCATATATACATGAATGTAAGACAAAAAATGAATACAAGATTATTGTAGATAAGGTTGATATTTAGTGCAAAGATAAGACAGCATTTAGGTAGTGAATTTAATACACATATTGCTATGGGTATACATTGGAATACAGAATATGTTGAGTGACACAAAAAGATGAGGATTATGCTGATTAATTGCTTTTCTATTATTTGTAATTCAGGTATGATACATGAATTTTGTAGATAAGATTGATATGTAAAGCAAAGATAAGACAGCATATAAACAACCTTTATTATTTAAAGGAGTTTGCATATTTATTTCAGGAGTTGATTTAATACACTTATTATGCTATGGGTATACATTGGAATACAGAATATGTTGAGTGAAGCAAAAAGATGAGGATTATGCTGATTACATGCTTTTCTGTAATTTATAATTCAAATATGATACTTGAATTTTGATAGTCAAGCTAAATTTGCATTATTATGATGCACAGGTTTATTCGGTGGTTTAAGTACATCCAGCAGTCCCTTTCGAAGCAGTATCTTTGGAAGCTCTTCAGGTGGAGGAGCTACTGGTAGTTTTGGTGCAAGTGAAGGGCAGGTTGCCCAAGCAGGCTTCCGAGTGACATCACCCCAAAGTCCAGCAGGTATATATTAAGCAATATATTATTAATCTTTTTTCATATTTTGTATGTGCCAGAACATATGGAGAAGATTAGGAGGAAAGGTTGACAAAGCGGATATATGTGTTAGAGGTGGAGTGAACAAGGAGAAGCTTGAGGCCAATTGGAGGTGGAAGGATGGAGCGAAAAAGATTTTGAGTGATCGGGACCTGAACATACAGGAGGGTGAATATATTTATTATTATATTTTTATTTTGCTTTGTCGCTGTCTCCCGCGTTAGCGAGGTAGGGCAAGGAAACAGACAAAAGAATGGCCCAACCCACCCACATACACATGTAAATACATACACGTCCACTCACGATCATATACATATCTATACATTTCAACGTATACATATATATACATGCACAGACATATACATATATACACATGTACATAATTCAAACTGTCTGCCTTTATTCATTCCCGTCACCACCCCGCCACACATGAAATGACAACCCCTTCCCCCCAAATGCACACGAGGTAGCACTAGAAAAGACAACAAAGGCCACATTCATTGACACTCAGTCTCTAGCTGTCTTGTATAAGTAACCACAGCTTCTTTTCCACATCCAGGCCCCACAAAACTTTCCATGGTTTACCCCAGACACTTCACATGCCCTGGTTCAATCCATTGACAGCACGTCAACCCCGGTATACCACATCGTTCCAATTCACTCTATTCCTTGCACGCCTTTCATCCTACTGCAGGTTCAGGCCCCAATCACACAAAATCGTTTTCACTCCATCATTCCACCTCCAGTTTGGTCTCCCACTTCTTCCCTCCACCTCTGACACATACATCCTCTTTGTCAATCTTTCCTCACTCATTCTCTACCAAACCATTTCAAAACACCCTCTGCTCTCTCAACCACACTCTTTTTATTACCACACATATCTCTTACCCTTTCATTACTTACTCAATCAAACCACCTCACACCACATGTTGTCCTCAAACATCTCATTTCCAACACATCCACCCTCCTTCGCACAACCATGCCTAGCAACCATGTAACATTGTTGGAACCACTATTCCTTCAAACATATCCATTTTTGCTTTCCGAGATAATGTTCTCGCCTTCCACACGTTTTTCAACACTCCCAGAACTTTCGCCCCCTCCCCCACCTTGTGGCTCACTTTCGCTTCTATGGTCCCATCCGCAGCCAAATCCACTCCCAGGTATCTAAAACACTTCACTTCATGCAGTTTTTCTCCATTCAAACTTATCTCCCAGTTGACTTGCCCCTCACCCCTACTATACCTAATACCCTTACTCTTATTCACATTTACTCTCAGCTTTCTTCTTTCACACACTTTACCAAACTCAGTCACCAGCTTCTGCAGTTTCTCACCCAAATCAGCCACCAGCACTGTATCATCAGTGAACAACAACTGACACACTTCCCAAACTCTCTTATCCACAACAGACTCCATACTTGCACCTCTCTCCATATCTCTTGCATTCACCTCCATAAACAAATTAAACAGCCATGGAGACATCACGCACCCTGCCGCAAACCGACATTCACTCAGAATCAACCACTTTCCTCTTCCTACTTGTACACATGCCTTACATCCTTGATAAAGATTTTTCACTGCTTCTAGCAACTTCCCTCCCACACCGTATATTCTTAATAACTTCCACAGAGCATCGCTTTCAACTCTATCATATGCTTTCTCCAGATCCATAAATACTACATACAAATCCATTTATTTTTCTAAGTATTTCTCACATACATTCTTCAAAGCAAACACCTGATCCACACATCCTCTACCACTTCTGAAACCACACTGCTCTTCCCCAATTTGATGCTCTGTACATGCTTTCACTCTCTCAATCACAATACCCTTCCATATTATTTCCCAGGAATACTCAACAAACTCATACCTCTGTAATTGAAACACTCATCTTTGTCCCCTTTGCCCTTGTACAATGGCACTATGCATTCATTTCGCCAATCCTTAGGCACTTCACAATGAGCCATACATACATTGAATATCCTCACCAACCAGTCAACAACATAGTCACCCCCTTTTTTGATAAATTCCACTGCAATACCATCCAAACCCACTGCCTTGCCGGCTTTCATCTTCCACAAAGCTTTCACTACCTCTTCTCTGTTTACCAAATCATTCTCCCTAACCCTCTCACTTCGCACACCACCTCGACCAAAACACCCTATATCTGCCACTCTATCGTCTAACACATTCAACAAACCTTCAAAATACTCTTTCCATCTCCTCATATCACCACTGTTTGTTATTACCTCCCCATGAGCCCCCTTCACCGATGTTCTCATTTGTTCTCTTGTCTTACACACTTTATTTACCTCCTTTCAAATCTTTTTATTCTCCCTAAAATCTAATGATTCTCTCTCACCCCAACTCTCATTTGCCCTCTTTTTCACCTCTTGCACCTTTCTCTAGACTTCCTGCTTCTTTCTTTTATACATCTTCCAGTCATTTCAACTATTTCCATGCAGAAATCATCCAAATGCCTCTCTCTTCTCTTTCACTAATAATCTTACTTCTTCATCCCACCACTCACTACCCTTTCTAATCTGCCTACCTCCCATGCTTCTCATGCCACAAGCATCTTTTGCGCAAGCAAATGCTGCTTCCCTAATACATCCCATTCCTCCCCATCTCTCCTTACATCCTTTGCTCTCACCTTTCTCCATTCTGCACTCAGTCTCTCCTTGTACTTCCTCACACAAGTCTCCTTCCCAAGCTCACTTACTCTCACCACTCTCTTCACCCCAACATTCTTCTTTTCTGAAAGCCTCTACAGATCTTCACCTTTGCCTCCACAAGATAATGATCAGACATCCCTCCAGTTGCAACTCTCAGCACATTAACATCCAAAAGTATCTCTTTCAGGTGCCTGTCAATTAACATGTAATCCAATAACATTCTGTGGCCATCTCTCCTACTTACATACATATACATATGTATATCTGTCTTTATAAACCAGGTATTCCCAAACACCAGTCCTTTTTCAGCACATAAATCTACAAGCTCTTCACAATTTCCATCTACAACACTGAACACCCCATGTACACCAATTACTCCCTCAATTGCCACATTACTCACCTTTGCATTCAAATCACCCATCACAATAACCCAGGATGTGCATCAAAACTACTAACACATTTGCTCAGCTGCTCCCAAAACACTTGCCTCTCATGATCTTTCTTCTCATGCCCAGGTGCATATGCACCAATAATCACCCATCTCTCTCTCCATCCACTTTCAGTTTTACCCATATCAATCTATATCAATCTCATACTCCCACAACTCCTGTTTCAGGAGTAGTGCTATTCCTTCCTTTGCTCTTGTCCTCTCACCAACCCCTGACTTTACTCCCAAAACATTCCCAAACCACTCTTCCCCTTTACCCTTGAGCTTCATTTCACTCAGAGCCAAAACATCCAGGTTTCTTTCCTCAAACATACTACCTATCTCTCCTTTTTTCTCATCTTGGTTACATTCACACATGTTTAGACACCCCAGTCTGAGCCTTCGAGGAGGATGAACACTCCTCGCATGACTCCTTCTGTTTCCCCTTTTAGAAAGTTGAAATACATGGAGGGGAGGGCTGAGAGACAAGTCAATTGGGAGGTAAGTTTGAATGGAGAAAAACTGGAGGAAGTGAAGTGTTTTAGATATCTATGAGTGGATTTAGCAGCAGATGGAACCATGGAAGCAGAAGTGAGTCACAGGATGGGGGAGGGGGTGAAAGTTCTGGGAGCATTGAAAAATGTGTGGAAGGCGAGAACATTATCTCATAAAGCAAAAATGGGTATTTGAAGGAATAGTGGTTCCAACAATGTCATACAGTTGCAAGGTGTGGGCTATAGATAGGGTTGTGCAGAGGAGGGTGGATGTGTTGGAAATGAGATGTTTGAGGACAATATGTGGTGTGAGGTGGTTTGATTGAGTAAGTGATGAAAGGGTAAGAGAGAGGTGTGGTAAGAGTGTGGTTGAGAAAGCAGAACAGGGTATATTGGAATGGTTTGGTCACGTGAAAAGAATGAATGAGGAAAGCTCCCTTTGTACATCTATGCCCCACAACACTTTCCATGGTTTACAGCAGACACTTCACATGCCCTAGTTCAATTCATTGACAGCACTTAGACCCTGGTATACCACATTGTTCCTATTCACTCTATTCCTAGCACGCCTTTCACCCTCTTGCATGTTCAGGTCCCGATTGCTCAAAATCTTTTTCACTCCATCCTTCCACCTCCAATTTGGTCTCCCACTTCTCCTCGCTCCCTCTAACTCTGACATATATATCCTCTTTGTCAATTTTTCCTCACTCATTCTCTCTATGCGACAAAACCATTTCAATACACCCTCTTCTGCTCTCTCAACTACGCTCTTTTTTGTTACCACACATCTCTCTTGTCCTTTCATTACTTACTCAATCAAACCACCTCACACCACACATTGTCCTCAAACATGCACCCTTCTCCGCACAACCCTATCTTTAGCACACTCCTCACAACCATATAACATTGTTGGAACCACTATTCCTTCAAACGTACCCATTTTTGCTTTCTGAGAAAATTTTTTCGCCTTCCACACATTCTTCAGGGCTCCCAGAACTTTCGCCTTCTCCCCCTCCCTGTGACTCACTTCCACTTTCATGGTTCCATCCGCTGTTAAATCCACTCCCAGATATCTAAAACACTTCACCTCCTCCAGTTTTTCTCCATTCAAACTTACCTCCCAATTGACTTGTCCCTCAACCCTACTGTACCTAATAACCTTGCCCTTATTCATATTTACTCTCAGCTTTCTTCCTTCACACACTTTACGACACTCAGTCACCAGCATTGAAGCAAGTTGCTAGAAGCAGTGAAAAGTTTTTACTGAGAATGTAAGGTTTATGTACGAGTAGGAAGAGAGGAAAGTCTTTGGTTCCCAGTGAATATTGGTTTGCGGCAGGGGTGCGTGATGTCCCTGTCGTTGTTTAATTTGTTTATGGATGGGGTTGTTAGGGAGGTGAATGTAAGAGTTTTGGAGAGAGGGGCAAAAATGCAGTCTGTTGTGGATGAGAGGGCTTGGGCAGTGAATCTGTTGTTGTTTGCTGATGATATAGTACTAGTGGCTGATTCAGGTGAGAAACTGCAGAAGCTGGTGACTGAGTTTGGTAAAGTGTGTGAAACAAGAAAGCTGAGAGTAAATGTGAATAAGAGCATTAGGTTCAGTAGGGTTGAGGGACAAGTGAATTGGGAGGTAAGTTTGAATGGAGAAAATCTGGAGTAAGTGAAATCTTTTAGATATCTGGGAGTGGATTTGGCAGTGGATGGAACCATGGAAGTGGAAGTGAGTCACAGGGTGGGGGAGGGGCCAAAGGTTCTGGGAGCTTTGAAGAATGTGTGGAAGGCGAGAACATTATCTCGGAGAGCAAAAATGGGTATGTTTGAGGGAATAGTGGTTCCAACAATGTCATATGGTAGTGAGGCATGGGCTATAGATAGGGTTGTGTGGAGGAGGATGGATGTGTTGATATGTTTGATGACAATATGTGGTGTGAGGTGGTTTGATCAAGTAAGTAATGAAAGATGTGTGGTAATAAAAAGAGTGTGGTTGAGGTGTATTGAAGTGGCTTGGTCACATGGAGAGAATGAGTGAGGAAAGATTGACAAAGAGGATATATCTGCTAGAAGTGGATGGAACGAGAAGTGGGAGACCAAATTGGAGGTGGAGGGATGGAGTAAAAAAGATTTTGAGCAATCAGTGCATGAACGTACAGGAGGGTGAAAAGTGTGCAAGGAATAGATGAATTGGAACAATGTGGTATACCGGGGTTGACGTGCTGTCAATGGATTGAACCAGGGCATGTGAAGCGTCTGGGGTAAACCATTGAAAGTTTTGTGGGGCCTGGATGTGGAAAAGGAGCTGTGTTTTCTATGCATTACACATGACAGCTAGAGACTTGAGTGTGAACGAATGTGGCCTTTGTTGTCTTTTCCTTGCATTACCTCGTGCACACACGGTGGAGGGATGTGCCATTTCATGTCTGGCGGGGAGGCGGCGGGAATGGATGAAGGCAGCATGTATGAATATGTACATGTGTATATATGTATATGTCTGTCTATGTATATGTATGTATACGTTGAAATGTATAGGTATGTATATGTGCATGTGTGGGCGTTTATGTGTATACATGTGTATGTGGGGGATACGGCTGTTCTTTTGTCTATTTCTGTACGCTACCACACTAACACTAATGCCATTTCATGTGTGGCGGGGAGGCAGCAGGAATGGATGAAGGCAGCATGTATGAATATGTACATTTGTATATATATGTATATGTCTGTATATGTTGAAATGTATAGGTATTTATGTGGGTGTTTATGTATATACATGTGTATGTGGTTGGGTTATGCCACTCTTTCGTCTGTTTCCTTTCGCTACCTCGCTAACACGGAAGACAGTGACTATATGTTAAATAGATATAGATATTTATTTATTTATTTATTTATTTATTTATTTATTTATTTAATAGTATTTATATTTATTATACTCAAACGCTGTCTCCTGCATTAGCGAGGTAGCGCAAGGAAACAGACAAGGAATGGCCCAACCCACCCTCATACATATGTATATAAATGAATGCCCACACACACACACACACACATATACATACATATACATTTCAACAAATACATACATATACGTACACAGACATATACATATATACACATGTACATATTCATATTTGCTGCCTTCATCCATTCCTGTCACCACCCTGCCACACATGAAATAGCATACACACACACACACACACACACACACACACACATATTGCCTCCAGTGAAATATGACCAGTAACAGACAAAAAAATGGCCACATTCTTTCACACTCAGTCTCTAGATGTCATGTGTAATGCACCAAAACCACAGCTCCCTTTCCACATCCAGGCCCTATAGACCTTTCCATGGTTTACCCCAGATGCTTCACATGCCTTGGTTCAATCCATTGACAGCATGTTGACCCCAGTATACCACCTCATTCCAATTCACTCTATTCCCTGCATGCCTTTCACCCTCCTGTATGTTCAGGCCCCAATCGCTCAGAATCATTTACACCCCATCCTTACACCTGCAATGTGGTCTGCTTCTCCTTCTACCTCTGACACATATATCTTCTTTGTCAATCTTTCCTCACTCATTCTCACCATGTGTCCAAAACCATTTCAACACACCTGCTCTCTCATCCACACTCTTTCTATCACCACACATCTCTCGTACCCTTTCATTACTTATTCAATCAAAGCACCTCACACCACATACTGTCCTCAAACATTTCATTTCCAACACATCCACCCTCTGCACAACCCTATCTATAGTGCCTCACAACCATATAACATTGTTGGAACCACTATTCCTTCAAACATACCCATCTTTTACTCGCCGAGATAATGTTCTTGCCTTCGACACAGTCTTCAACACTCCCAGAACCTTTGCCCCCTCTCCCACCCTGTGACTCACTTCTGCTTCTATAGTTCCATCCACTGCTAAATCCACTTCACTTCCTCCAGTTTTTCTCCATTCAAACTTACCTCTCAATTAACTTGTCCCTCAGCCCCACTGAACCGAATAACCTTGCTCATATTCACATTTACTCTCAACTTTCTTCTTTCACACACTTTACCAAACTTAGTCACCAACTTCTTTTTTTCACTTGAATCAGCCACGTGTGCTGTATCATCAGTGAACAACAACTGACTTACTTCCACAGCCTTCTCATCCACAACATACTGCATACTTAGCCCTCTCTCCAAAACTTTTGCATTCTTCTCCCTAACCACCCGATCCATAAAGAAATTAAGCAACCATGGAGACATCATGCACCCATGCCGCAAATCAACATTCACTGGGAACCAATCACTTTTCTCTCTTCCTACTTGTACATATGCCTTACATCTTTGTTAAAAACTTTTCACTGCTTCTAGTAACTTACCTCCCATGCCATATTCTCTTAAAACCATCCACAAAACATCTCTATCCACCCTATCATATGCCGTCTCCAGATCTATAAATGCTACATGCAAATCCATCTGTTTTTCTGAGTATTTCTCACATACATTCTTCAAAGCAAACACCTGATCCACACATCCTCTACCACTTTTGAAATAACACTGCTCTTCCTCAATCTGCTGCTGCTTATGGGACAGACTGAAACCTGAAGAGAAAGGTTCATTTAAAGAATGAAAAACTGTTTGAACCTAGAGCAGTTAGCAATTTTCTAGGTTGCTGTTCCCATCTTGGCCACCTATCTCTCTCAGAAAACTTTTCTGCCAACCAACAGTAAACATTGTCACAATTATGTCTGTGTTCCAAGAATTATAAGGCTACAGTTGTTGCTGATAGGTCAGCTGGTGGGATTAAATCATTGCTAAGTGTACCTTGCTGATTAGCAAGGGTGACCTTGTAAGGGATGAGAGGTATAAACCTCACCTGAAATTGGGGGTTAAAGGTTTTTAACCCCCGGGGATCTTACAGAATCTCTCACAGCTACTGGGACACCACCTCAAAGAGAAACAGGTTTTTATTTTTCAAAGCACCTTTTCTTTTTCTCTTGAACTTTCTCACCTAATTGGAATTATTCATGTTAAAATAATCATGAAGATAGTAACATAAACGTATTGAACCCTTATCGGGAGTCCTCTTCTTATGAGTAGGTTACATTCTTTGGCCCTGGTTTGTTAGTAAAATTGTTGGTAAGTCAGAACATATTAATGAATCATAATCAGATACCTATACCTTCTTGTGATAATATCATGAATTTTGTATGTTTAGATAAAAGGAGTTAATAAAACATATTAAGTAACATTTAATGAAATATTGCACTTGTAAGTTGTTCTGCATCTGAAATATAAGAGACTGTATGTCATGCTAGAAATAAAGCAGTATTTTTTAGTTCTCGTTCCTAAGCATGGGAGTTTTCAGATCAAGCTTCAGTAACTTGGGGACTCCCAGTATATTATTATGCAATCAAAATCATAGTGTAGCAGTAATAATCATATTTATGGTGTTGTGATTAATCAGTTTTCAGTTGAATAATTTTTTTCTTCTGGTAGCTTTTGGTAGTGGTCCAACGTTTGGTGGGTCCCTAAATATTACTGGCACTCCAGCCTTTGGTGGTACCCCATCATTTGGATCGCCTCCAAGGTTTGGAAGTTCTCCAACTTTCGGTGGAACACCTACGTTTGGATCTTCATTAGCAGGATCCACAGGTAATGGTAATATTTAGAGGGAATATATGGAAAGTGCTAGCTGTCATGTATAATGTACTGAAATCAGAGCTCTCTATCTGCGACCTGGCCCCATAGATGTTTCCATTGACAGAACTCCCTCCAAGTTTTGTCTGTTCAAGCTCACATTCCAAGTAACTTCTCACTCAAATCTGCCACCAGCACTGTGTCATCAACTTACAACAACTGACTGACTTTTAAGCCCCCATTCCTCCTGTAGACTGCAGCCTTCCCATCTCTCCAAGACCCTTGTATTTACCTCATTCACCACCAAGTCCTTAAACTAACAGCCAGCTGTGTTTGAGTAGAGAAAGACTGGAAGAGGTGACAGAATTTAAGTATTTTGATCATAAGGAAAGAGAAATAAGGGAGAGAGCAGTGCAGAGTAGAAGAGTCTTTGGATTCCTTAATAGAGTAATGAAGGGTAGAAGTGTAATTATGGAAGTGAAGAAAGGATTAAGGGACTGCATACTCCTCCTGGCCCTGACCTATGCAGCTGGAACATGGACATGAGATGAGTCTCAGATGATAGGAATCCAGGCTGTAGAAAGGAGTGATTTGATAGAAGTATGTGGTATGACTAGATGGAATGAAGAAAGCAATGAAAGGGTGTATCAGAGATTTGTTTTGGTAGGAAATGCAAAGGGAATAAATTGATGAGTGGTTGAGTGGGTGAAACATAATACTTTGAGGTGGTTTAGGCATGTGAAAAGAATACAAGATAGGGAGTTTACAAGGAGAGTGTATGATAATGTGATTGAATAGTTTGGTGTGCGAGGAAGACCAGTTTTGTCATGGGAAATAGAATGGAAGACTGCTGGAGGGAAAGAAATGGGGGAAGAATGCATGGAATGGGTTTTGCAAGTTAGGCATGTAAGAACATGGAAAAGTGAAGACTTTTGCTGTCGCCACCCCTTAATGTGAGTTCCTGGAGGGAATGGGCATTTGAGATATAAATAGATAGTAACCAACCTTCTTTCTTAATTGATAAAAGAATTTTACTACCTCTGGGGATAGGGGAGAAAGAATACTTCCCACGCATTCCTCATGTGTCGTAGAAGGCAACTAAAGGGGACGAGAGCGGGGAGCTAGAAACCCTCCCCTCCTTGTATTTTAACTTTCTAAAAGGTGAAACAGAAGAAGGAGTCACGCGGGGAGTGCTCATCCTCCTCGAACGCTCACATTGGGGTGTCTGAATGTGTGTGGATTTAACCAAGATGAGAAAAAAGGAGAGATAGGTAGTATGTTTGAGGAAAGGAACCTGGATGTTTTGGCTCTGAGTGAAACGAAGCTCAAGGGTAAAGGGGAAGAGTGGTTTGGGAATGTCTTGGGAGTAAAGTCAGGGTTTAGTGAGAGGTCAAGAGCAAGGGAAGGAGTAGCACTACTGCTGAAACAGGAGTGGTGGGAGTATGTGATAGAGTGTAAGAAAGTAAACTCTAGATTGATATGGGTAAAACTGAGAGTTGATGGAGAGAGATGGGTGATTATTGGTGCATATGCACCTGGGCATGAGAAGAAAGATCATGAGAGGCAAGTGTTTTGGGAGCAGTTGAGTGAGTGTGTTAGTGGTTTTGATGCACGAGACCAGGTTATAGTGTTTGGTGATTTGAATGCAAAGGTGAGTAATGTGGCAGTTGAGGGAATAATTGGTATACATGGGGTGTTCAGTGTTGTAAATGGAAATGGTGAAGAGCTTGTAGATTTATGTGCTGAAAAAGGACTGGTGATTGGGAATACCTGGTTTAAAAAGAGAGATATACTTAAGTATATGTATGTAAGTAGGAGAGATGGCCAGAGAGCATTATTGGATTATGTGTTAATTGATAGGTGCGCGAAAGAGAGACTTTTGGATGTTAATGTGCTGAGAGGTGCAACTGGAGGGATGTCTGATCATTATCTTGTGGAGGCGAAGGTGAAGATTTGTAGAGGTTTTCAGAAAAGAAGAGAGAATGTTGGGGTGAAGAGAGTGGTGAGAGTAAGTGAGCTTGGGAAGGAGACTTGTGTGAGGAAGTACCAGAAGAGACTGAATACAGAATGGAAAAAGGTGAGAACAAAGGACGTAAGGGGAGTTAGGGAGGAATGGGATGTAATTAGGGAAGCAGTGATGGCTTGCGCAAAAGATGCTTGTGGCATGAGAAGCGTGGGAGGTGGGCAGATTAGAAAGGGTAGTGAGTGGTGGGATGAAGAAGTAAGATTGTTAGTGAAAGAGAAGAGAGAGGCATTTGGTCGATTTTTGCAGGGAAATAATGCAAATTACTGGAGATGTATAAAAGAAAGAGGCAGGAGGTCAAGAGAAAGGTGCCAGAGGTGAAAAAGAGGGCAAATGAGAGTTGGGGTGAGAGAGTTTCATTAAATTTTAGGGAGAATAAAAAGATGTTTTGGAAGGAGGTAAATAAAGTGCGTAAGACAAGGGATCAAATGGGAACTTCAGTGAAGGGGGCTAATGGGAAGGTAATAACAAGTAGTGGTGATGTGAGAAGGAGATGGAGTGAGTATTTTGAAGGTTTGTTGAATGTGTTTGATGATAGTGGCAGATGTAGGGTGTTTTGGTCGAGGTGGTGTGCAAAGTGAGAGGGTTAGGGAAAACGATTTGGTAAACAGAGAAGAGGTAATAAAAGCTTTGCAGAAGATGAAAGCCGGCAAGGCAGCAGGTTTGGATGGTATTGCAGTGGAATTTATTAAAAAAGGGGGTGACTGTATTGTTGACTGGTTGGTAAGGTTATTTAATGTATGTATGACTCATGGTGAGGTGCCTGAGGATTGGCGGAATGCGTGCATAGTGCCATTGTACAAAGGCAAAGGGGATAAGAGTAAGTGCTCAAATTACAGAGGTATAAGTTTGTTGAGTATTCCTGGTAAATTATATGGGAGGGTATTGATTGAGAGGGTGAAGGCATGTACAGAGCATCAGATTGGGTAAGAGCAGTGTGGTTTCAGAAGTGGTAGAGGATGTGTGGATCAGGTGTTTGTTTTGAAGAATGTATGTGAGAAATACTTAGAAAAGCAAATGGATTTGTATGTAGCATTTATGGATCTGGAGAAGGCTTATGATAGAGTAGATAGAGATGCTCTGTGGAAGGTATTAAGGATATATGGAGTGGGAGGCAAGTTGTTAGAAGCAGTGAAAAGTTTTTATCGAGGATGTAAGGCATGTGTACGTGTAGGAAGAGATGAAAGTGATTGGTTCTCAGTGAATGTAGGTTTGCGGCAGGGTGTGTGATTTCTCCATGGTTGTTTAATTTGTTTCTGGATGGGGTTGTTAGGGAGGTGAATGCAAGAGCTTTGGAAGGAGGGGCAAGTATGCAGTCTGTTGTGGATGAGAGAGCTTGGGAAGTGAGTCAGTTGTTGTTCGCTGATGATACAGCGCTGGTGGCTGATTCATGTGAGAAACTGCAGAAGCTGGTGACTGAGTTTGGTAAAGTGTGTGAAAGAAAGTTAAGAGTAAATGTGAATGAGTAAGGGTATTAGGTACAGTAGGGTTGAGGGTCAAGTCAGTTGGGAGGTAAGTTTGAATGGAGAAAAACTGGAGGAAGTGAAGTGTTTTAGATATCTGGGAGTGGATTTGGCAGTGGATGGAACCATGGAAGCGGAAGTGAATCATAGGGTGGGGGAGGGGGCGAAAGTTCTGGGAGCCTTGAAGAATGTGTGGAAGTTGAAAACATTATCTTGGAAAGCAAAAATGGGTATGTTTGAAGGAATAGTGGTTCCAACAATGTTGTATAGTTGCAAGGCATGGGCTATGGATAGAGTTGTGCTCAGGAGGGTGGATGTGCTGGAAATGAGATGTTTGAGGACAATATGTGGTGTGAGGTGGTTTGATCGAGTAAGTAACGTAAGGGTAAGAGAGATGTGTGGTAATAAAAAGAGTGTGGTTGAGAGAGCAGAAGAGGGTGTTTTGAAATGGTTTGGTCACATGGAGAGAATGAGTGAGGAAAGATTAACCAAGAGGATATATGTGTCAGGGGTGGAGGGAACGAGGAGAAGTGGGAGACCAAATTGGAGATGGAAAGATGGAGTGAGAAAGATTTTGTGTGATCGGGGCCTGAACATGCAGGAGGGTGAAAGGCGTTCAAGGAATAGAGTGAATTGGAATGATGTGTTATACCAGGGTTGACGTGCTGTCAATGGATTGAACCAGGGCATGTGAAGCATCTGGGGTAAACCATGGAAAGTTTTGTGGGGCCTGGATGTGGAAAGGGAGCTGTGGTTTCAGTGCATTATTAAATGACAGCTAGAGACTTAGTGTGAACGAATGGGGCCTTTGTTGTCTTTTCCTAGCGTTACCCCGCACACATGAGGGGAGAGGGTGTTGTTATTCCATGTGTGGCGGGGTGGCGATGGGAGTGAATAAAGGCAGACTGTATGAATTATGTACATGGGTATATATGTATATGTCTGTGTGGGTATATATCTGTATACATTGAGATGTATAGGTATGTATATTTGCGGGTGTGGACGTGTATGTACATACATGTGTATGTGGGTGGGTTTGGCCATTCTTTCGTCTGTTTCCTTGCGCTACCTCGCTAACGCGGGCGACAGCGACACAGCAAAATAAGTATATAAATAACTACCTCTGCCATAAATTTGGGGTGGCTTCCTGCAGTAGAGGAAGGTAAGTTTAGTTAAGAGCTTTAACAGGAGAAACTGACCTGCTCAGAGCTGAAGATATTGATTTTTTTGCCCCAAGCTCCTACCATGGGCTTAGCTTCTAAATGATGAATCGTGGACTAGCACAGTGATATCCCTTTATCATTTGATTGCAATAATTAATAGTTATCATAATAATCTTGTCCTGACAAATAAGATTGTAACTTGTCTTGGTTTCTTGTCTTAGGTGGAGGCTTTAGCAGTTTTGCATCAAGTGGATCAACATTTGGTTCCATTGCTAACTCATCACAACCATCCAGCTCAGGTTTTGCAAGGTATGGATAAGTTTTTCTGTAGTCACACATTTTAAAGTACAAGTAAGTTATTTATCTTTAGAATTTCAGTTACATAGAAGAGCTGAATGACATATGGTTTGAATTCTTCACATATGATTTATAATATTACTGATAGACAATAATCAAATTTGCTATTATGAGTACTGTTTGATTCACATGTTATTACAGCTAATTTATAAGAAATTAAAAGGAATTGAATTATTTACAAATATTGGGTTTCAACTGTTTTTTGCTAGTTTTTGTTTCTTTTGTTAATTACTCAGCTGGTCATCTGATCCAGATTTGGGTCAGCAGAGGTTTTGTGTTCCACAACTAGATTATAATTATTTACCTAAAAAACCAATAACTTCAGCTTAGGGTCAGGCCAAAGATACAAAGGTTCACTGGTTTTTTGCTCATCTGGAGTGCTGTAACTTACTTACACAATTTGTAAGACATAATCAGCCAAAATATCACACTTTCACCCACCTACTGTAACATCAGACCCAAATGTTCCAGTACGATGCTACATACAAATCTTGTGCATTGTGTTTTGGATGGTTTCAGCTTCTGTATAGTTCTAGTAGCACTTGATGTCGAGAGAGTATTTGACACCAGTTACTTAATATATCCTTACTCAAAAGATACTTAACACACCCCTTAAAAAAATGACAAAAAATGGGTGGCCAACTTCAAGTTTAAGGTGGTCACCAAGTGGATATTTATGGGGCTGCAGACATTCTGCTGTAAGCTCTACAGTGAAGTCCTTCAAGGAGCAGTTCTTTCTTCAGCCCTGTCTGATCACTTTCAAGCCTTCTCTCCACAACCCTCAGACCAGTATGATCTTCTCTAATCTGGATGATCTTACAGTTACATCACAGCACTCTGACATTACACAAATGACAGTAAACAAACAGCATTACATCACTCAGTTAAAATACTGGCTTGCTTACAGCAGAATGTCTACATCCCCACAAATATCCACTGTTTCTTTTTAACCTTTGACAGAAATGAATCCATCCTGTATCATTTTATTATGTATGGTTAACTACTCCCACCTTGCAAAACACCAACCATTCTAAGTGTTACATATGACACAGACATGGTATTTTCTTCTCATCACAACCACCACAACCACCAACATAGGGCTGTGAACAAACTAAATGCCCTCAGTACACTTCTTGGCACTGGTTAAGGATAAGAAATAGAATGCCCTAGTATTTTCTATGAGCAGTTCATCTTTCTTCTTTTTTCTTTCACATAAGTTCAGTGTTTTGCACATAAGTAAGGTAGCAGACAGAACAGATGACTAAGCCATAGAGGATAAAATGGTCCTCATTTGGCTCTTTCATTTGTTCCTTCTCTTGGAAAATGATACAAGAGGGGAAGATTTTTAGCCTCCCGCCCCTGCCCCTCTTAGTCACCTTCAGCAACACGCAGGAGATTCATGGTTAGTATTTTTTCTTCCCTGTCCCCAGGGATAGCAGTTCATCTGCTCTTCCCAGAACTATGCCTCACCTGCCATGTAGCAGACCTACAGACCTCACAAAACAGAGCACTCAGAACAATCACCAGCTCCATTGTAACTAAATATTCAATATCTGTACCAAAGAACAAAAACGTTTCCAATGCAAGCCTATTTCTGCGTGCTTGGCTCCTGTTTCTTCATAACTGCGCTAACCCCTTCTCAATCAAGCCACTTCGTAACAGTCCACCATCTTTTACATCCCTGCCCCACACTTCATCATCCTCAAACACCACATTGATACACTAAATATCCACCCCTCCAACTCGCTCATGAACTTCATTTCTACTAGACATACACTCACCTAAATCAATAATATGCCTCACAGATATGAACAAGATGATCCTCCATGTGACCCTACTCCTCACTGTCTTTTGACAGTCATACAAACTTGCTGAAGGTGACTTCCCAATCTTGTTTTAGTCACTTGAGGCATAGCCCGGTAACACCTGTGTATTCATAGGAGCCTTTGATGTTTGAATACAGTCCTGAAAATCACATTTTGATTGAAACTTTGGATAATGGGTCCCATATTACCATAGGATCACATGGGGTAAGGGAAAGTAATATTTCTGGGGAAGATTTCTCAACCCAATTTTCTCAAAAAAATTGTGAAAAAAATGTCAAGATCATGCAGCATAGTTCAGGAACATTATCAATCTGCCCACTGGCAGAGGGCAACTCTAGTGCAGTGTTTTCTAAGGCTCCTCCCTAACGTTTCTATCAAACACTTCAGCTTAATGTATCTACCTCATGTTCCTGCTTAATGTTCCAACCTACTACTTCAACCTGATTTGTCTATCTAATGTTCCTGCTTAATGTTCCATCCTACTTTTTCTCCCCAATGATTCCCGCTGATGTTCCTACCCTCTTCTTTTACTTAATGCTCCTATCTAGTATTCATACCTTTTAATTCTATCTTTTGCTCCTTCCATTTTGCCAAAAGGCAGGGCTAGCACATAACGCCCATTACGTTACTTACTCGATCAAACCACCTCACACCACATATTGTCCTCAAACATCTCATTTCCAGCACATCCACCCTCCTGAGCACAACTCTATCCATAGCCCATGCCTTGCAACTATACAACATTGTTGGAACCACTATTCCTTCAAACATACCCATTTTTGCTTTCCAAGATAATGTTTTCGACTTCCACACATTCTTCAAGGCTCTCAGAAATTTCTCCCCCTCCCCCACCCTATGATTCACTTCCGCTTCCATGGTTCCATCCGCTGCCAAATCCACTCCCAGATATCTAAAACACTTCACTTCCTCCAGTTTTTCTCCATTCAAACTTACCTCCCAATTGCCTTGTCTCTCAACCCTACTGTACGTAATAACCTTGCTCTTATTCATATTTACTCTTAACTTTCTTCTTTCACACACTTTACCAAACTCAATCACCAGCTTTTGCAGTTTTTCACATGAATCAGCCACCAGCGCTGTATCATCAGCGAACAACTGACTCACTTCCCAAGCTCTCTCATCCACAACAGACTACATACTTGCCCCTCTTTCCAAAACTCTTGAATTTACCTCCCTAATAACCCCATCCATAAACAAATTAAACAACCATGGAGACATCACACACCCCTGCCACAAACCAACATTCACTGAGAACCAATCACTTTCCTCTCTTCCTACACGTACACATGCCTTACATCCTCGATATAAACTTTTCACTGGTTCTAACAACTTGCCTTCCACACCATTCATTCTTAATACCTTCCACAGAGCATCTCTATCAACTCTATCATATTCCTTCTCCAAATCCATAAATGCTACATATAAAATCCATTTGCTTTTCTAAGTATTTCTCACAAACATTCTTCAAAGCAAACACCTGATCCACACATCCTCTACCACTTCTGAAACCACACTGCTCTTACCCAATGTGATGCTTTGTACATGCCTTCACCCTCTCGATCAATACCCTCCCATGTAATTTCCCAGGAATACTCAACAAACTTTGTACAATGGCACTATGCAAGCATTCCTCCAATCCTCAGGCACCTCACCAAGAGTCATACATACATTAAATAACCTTACCAACCAGTCAACTTTTCACTACTTCTAACAGCTTACCTTCCACACCATATACTTTCAAGACCTTCCACAAAGCATCTCCATCAACCCTATCATATGCCTTCTCTAGATCCATAAATACCATAAATGCCACGCTTCTCATGCCACAAGCATCTTTTGCACAAGCCATCACTGCTTTCCTAAATACATCCCATTCCTCCCCCACTCCCCTGACATCCTTTGTTCTCACCTTTTTCCATTCTGTTCTCAGTCCCTCCTGGTACTTCCAGGCTCACTTACTCTCACCACTCTCTTCACCCCAACATTCTCTCTTCTTTTCTGGAAACCTCTACAAATCTTCACCTTTGCCTCCACAAGATAATGATCAGACATCCCTCCAGTTGCACTTCTCAGCACATTGATATCCAAAAGTCTCTCTTTCGCACGCCTATCAATTAACACGTAATCCAATAACGCTCTCTGGCCATCTCTCCTACTTACATTCGTATATTTATGTATATCTCTCTTTTTAAACCAGGTATTCCCAATCACCAGTCCTTTTTCAGCACATAAATCTGCAAGCTCTTCACCATTTCCATTTACAACACTGAACACCTCATGTACACCAATTATTCCCTCAGCTGCCACATTTCTCACCTTTGCATTCCAATCACCCATCACTATAACCCAGTCTCGTGCATCAAAACTACTAACACACTCACTCAGCTGCTCCCAAAACACTTGCCTCTCATGATCTTTCTCCTCATGACCAGGTGCATATACACCAATAATCACCCATCTTTCTCCATTAACTTTCAGTTTTATCCATATCAATCTAGAGTTAACTTTCTTACACTCTATCACATACTCCCACCACTCCTGTTTCAGGAGTACTGCTACTCCTTTCCATGCTCTTGTCCTCTCATTAACCCCTGACTTTACACCCAAGACATTCCCAAACCACTCTTCCCCTTTACCCTTGAGCTTCGTTTCACTAAGAGTCAAAACATCCAGGTTCCTTTCCTCAAACATGCTACCTGTCTCTCGTTCTTCTGTCGACTCCTTCTTCTGTTTCCCCTTTTAGAAAGTTAAAATACAATGAGGGGAGGGTTTCCAGACCCCTGCTCCTGTCCCCTTTAGTCGCCCTCTATGACACATGAGGAATGCGTGGGAAGTATTGATATATTATAAGTATAATATATAAAAAGGGGTGACTATATTGTTGACTGGTTGGTAAGGGTATTTAATGTATGTATGATTCATGGTGAGGTGCCTGAGGATTGGCGGAATGCTTGCATAGTGCCATTGTACAAAGGCAAAGGGGACAAAGGTGAGTGCTGAAATTACAGAGATATAAGTTTGTTGAGTATTCTTGGGAAATTATATGGGAGGGTATTGATTGAGAGGGTGAAGGCATGTACAGAGCATCAGATTGGGGAAGAGCAGTGTGGTGTCAGAAGTGGTAAAGTATGTGTCGATCAGGTGTTTGCTTTGAAGAATGTATGTGAGAAATACTTAGAAAAGCAAATGGATTTGTATGTAGCATTTATGGATCTGGAGAAGGCATATGATAGAGTTGATAGAGATGCTCTGTGGAAGGTATTAAGAATATATGGTGCGGGAGGCAAATTGTTAGAAGCAGTGAAAAGTTTTTATCGAGGATGTAAGGCATGTGTACGTGTAAGAAGAGAGGAAGGTGATTGGTTCTCAGTGATTGTAGGTTTGTGGCAGGGGTGTGTGATGTCTCCCTGGTTGTTTGATATGTTTATGGATGGGGTTGTTAGGGAGGTGAATGCAAGAGTTTTGGAAAGAGGGGCAAGTATGCAGTTTGTTGTGGATAAAAGAGTTTAGGAAGTGAGTCAGTTGTTGTTCGCTGATGATACAGCGCTGGTGGGTGATTCATGTGAGAAACTGCAGAAGCTGGTGACTGAGTTTGGTAAAGTGTGTGAGAGAAGAAAGTTGAGAGTAAATGTGAATAAGAGCAAGGTTATTAGGTACAGTAGGGTTGAGGGTCAAGTCAACTGGGAGGTAAGTTTGAATGGAGAAGAACTGGAGGAAGTGAAGTGCTTTAGATATCTAGGAGTGGATTTGGCAGCAGATGGAACCATGGAAGCGGAAGTGAATCATAGGGTGGGGGAGGGAGCGAAAATTCTGGGAGCATTGAAGAATGTGTGGAAGTCGAGAACATTATCTTGGAAAGCAAAAATGGGTATGTTTGAAGGAATAGTGGTTCCAACAAAGTTGTATGGTTGCAAGGCGTGGGCTGTGGATAGAGTTGTGCGGAGGAGGGTGGATGTGCTGGAAATGAGATGTTTGAGGACAATATGTGGTGTGAGGTGGTTTGATCGAGTAAGTAATGTAAGGGTAAGAGAGATGTGTGGAAATAAAAAGAGTGTGGTTGAGGGAGCAGAAGAGGGTGTTTTGAAATGGTTTGGGCACATGGAGAGAAGGAGTGAGGAAAGATTGACCAAGAGGATATATGTGTCAGAGTTGGAGGGAATGAGGAGAAGTGGGAGACCGAATTGGAGTTTGAAAGATGTAGTGAAAAAGATTTTGAGTGATCGGGGCCTGAACATGCAGGAGGGTGAAAGGCGTGCAAGGAATAGAGTGAATTGGAATGATGTGGTATACCAGGGTTGACGTGCTGTCAGTGGATTGAACCAGGGTATGTGAAGCGTCTGGGGTAAACCATGGAAAGTTCTGTGGGGCCTTTATGTGGAAAGGGAGCTGTAGTTTCGGTGCATTATTACATGACAGCTAGAGACTGAATGTGAACGAATGTGGCCTTTGTTGTCTTTTCCTAGCGCTACCTCGCACACATGAGGGAGGAGAGGGTTGTTATTCCATGTGTGGCGAGGTGGCGATGGGAATGAATAAAGGCAGACAGTATGAATTATGTACATGTGTATATATGTATATGTCTGTGTGTGTATATATATGTATACGTTGAGATGTATAGGTATGTATATTTGCGGTTGTGGATGTGTATGTATATACATGTTTATGTGGGTGGGTTGGGCCACCCAGATCCATAATATTATATATTATATTATACTTTGTTGCTGTCTCCCACATTAGCGAGGTCACGCAAGGAATCAGATGAAAGAATGGCCCAACCCACCCACATACACATGTATATATATACATGTCCACACATGCACATAAACATACTTATACATTTCAACGTATATATATATATACACATACACAGACATATACATATATACCCATGTACATAATTCATACTTGCTGCCTTTATTCATTCCCGTCACCACCCCGCCACACATGAAATGATACTCCCTCCCCCTGCATGTGTGCGACGTAGCACTAAGAAAAGACAACAAAGGCTACATTTGTTCACACTCAGTCTCTAGCTGTATTGTAAAATGCACCGAAACCACAGCTTCCTTTCCACATCCATGCCCCTCAAAACTTTCCATGTTTCACCCCAAACATTTCAGGCCCTGGTTCAATCCATTGACAGCGCGTCGACCCCGGTATACCACAACGTTCCAATTCACTCTATTCCTTGCACACTTTTCACCCTCCTGCATGTTCAGGCACCGATCGCTCAAAATCTTTTTCACTCCTTCCTTCCAGTTCCAATTGGGTCTCCCACTTCTCCTCGTTCCCTCCACCTGTAACACATATATCCTCTTTGTAAATCTTTTCTCACTCATTGTCTCTGTGTGACCAAACCATTTCAATACACCCTCTTCTGCTCTCTCAACCACACTCTTTTTATTACCACATATCTCTCTTACCCTTTCATTACTTACTCGATCAACCCACCTTACACCATATATTGTCCTCAACCATCTCATTTCCAACACATCCACCCTCCTCTGCACAACTCTATCTATAGCCCACGCCTCTCAACTATATAACATTGTAGGAACCACTATTCCTTCAAACATACTCATTTTTGCTTTCTGAGAAAATATTCTCGCTTTCCACACATTCTTCAATGCTCACAGAATCTTCACCCCCTTCCCCACCCTGTGACCCACTTTTTCTCCAGTTTTTCTCCATTCAAACTTACCTCCCAATTTACTTGCCCCTCAGCCCTATTGTACCTGATAACCTTGCTCTTATTCACATTTACTCTCAGCTTTCTTCTTTCACACACTTTACCAAACTCAGTCACCAGCTTCTGCAGTTTCTCACAAGAATCAGCCACCAGCGCCGTATCATCAGCGAACAACAACTGACACACTTCCCAAGCTCTCTCATCCACAACAGACTGCATACATGCCCCTCTCTCCAAAACTCTTGCATTCTCTTCCCTAACAACCCCATCCATAAACAGATTAAACAACCATGGAGACATCACGCACCCCTGCCCCAAATCGACATTCACTGGTAACCAGTCACTTTCCTCTCTTCCTACTTGTGCACATTCCTTACATCCTCAATAAAAACCTTTCACTGCTTCTAACAACTTGCCTCCCACACCATATACTCTTAATACCTTCCACAGAGCATCTCTATCAACTCTCTCATATGCCTTCTTCAGATCCATAAATGCTACATACAAATCCATTTGCTTTTCTAAGTATTTCTCACATACATTCTTCAAAGCAAACACCTGATCCACATATCCTCTACCACTTCTGAAACCACACTGCTCTTCCCTAATCTGATGCTCTGTACATGCCATGACCCTCTCGATCAATACCCTCCCATATAATTTTCCGGGAATACTCAACAAACTTATACCTCTGTAATTTGAGCACTTACCTTTATCCCCTTTGCCTTTGTATAATGGCACTATGCATGCATTCTGCCAATCCTCGGGCACTTCAGCATGAGCCATACATACATTGAATATCCTCACCAACCAGTCAACAACACAGTCACCCCCTTTTTTAATAAAATCCACTGCAATACCATCCAACCCGCCGCCTTGCCAGCTTTCATCTTCCTCAAAGCTTTCACTACCTCTTCTCTGTTTACCAAACCATTCTCCTTGACCCTCTCACTTTGCACACCACCTCGACCAAAACACCCTATATCTGCCGCTCTGTCATCTAACACATTCAACAGACCTTCAAAATACTCGCTCCATCTCCTTCTCACGTCACCACTACTTGTTATTACCTCCCATTATCCCCCTTCACCAATGTTCCCATTTGTTCTCTTGTCTTATACACTTTATTTACCTCCTTCCAAAACATCTTTTTATTCTCCCTAAAATTTAATGGTATTCTCTTACCCCAACTCTCATTTGCCCTTTTTTCAGCTCTTGCGCCTTTCTCTTGACCTCCTGCCTTGTTCTTTTATACATCTCCCAGTCATTTGCACTATTTCCCTGCAAAACTTGTCCAAATGCCCCTCTCTCTTCTCTTTCACTAATAATCTTACTTCTTCATCCCACCACTCACTACCCTTTCTTATCTGCCCACCTCCCACACTTCTCATATACCACAAGCATCTTTTGTGAAAGCCATCACTGCTTCCCTAAATATATCCCAATATTCCCCCACTCCCTTTACATCCTTTACTCTCACCTTTTTCCATTCTGTACTCAGCCTCTCCTGGTACTTCCTCACACAAGTCTCTTTTCCAAGCTCTCTTACTTTAACCACTCTCTTCACCCCAACATTCTCTCTTCTTTTCTGGAAACCTCTACAAATCTCACCTTCCCCTTCCACAAGATAATGATCTGACATCCCTCCAATTGCACCTCTCAGCATATTTACATCCAAAAGTCTCTCTTTCATGTGCCTGTCAATTAACACGTAATCTCTCCTACTTACATATGTATACTTATGTATATCTCTCTTTTTAAACCAGGTATTCCCAATCACCAGTCCTTTTTCAGCACACAAATCTACAAGCTCTTTACCATTTCCATTTACAGCACCGAACACCCCATGTACACCAATTATTCCCTCAACTGCCACATTAATCACGTTTGCATTCAAATCATCCATCGCAATAACCTGGTCTTGTGCATCAAAACTGCTAACACACTCACTCAGCTGCTCCCAAGACACTTGCCTCTCATGATCTTTCTTCTCATGCCCAGGTGCATAATTTATAATTTATTTATTTACTGTTTTCAGTTTTTCTGGTCAGAGCCAAACAGCATCATTTGGAGGGTTAGCTCAACAATCTGCCAGTCAGCAACAACCAGCCAGCCAGCCATTTGGATCCAATGGAAATGTTTTTGGAAGGTAAACATGAAAGATTTTATATTGTTTAGTGTAACTATAATTTTGTGATTACTTATTTGCATTGTTGGAGAAGGGAAATTTACACCTGCAGGTTCTTATCTCTGGAGCATTCTCTTGTCATTTAACTGCTTAGGATAATGATTGCTTTCTGCATTAACCATCTCCTCAGTCATTTTGTTCCATTTATCCACTATTGTGCAATAAAGATACTTCTTTACATCTTTTGTCACAAGTTTCTTGCTTAATTTCATGTCATTTCCTCTAGTTGCTCTGTCTCTACATGTCTCAAAGAACTGTTCATTGTGAGCATTATAGATCTGTTTTAAAAACTTAAAGGCCATGATCAGGTCACCCCTGACTCTTCTCTTTCCCAGGGTGGGCAAATTTAAAACCTAAAGCCTTTTCCTGTAACTCGGCTTTCTTAATGCTGGTACCATTTCTCTTGCCCTCCTCTGGCCCTTCCTTCATAGTTCATTGTGCTTCTTCATTGTAGCGATTAAACTTTAGAAGCATATTCTAGTTTTGGCCTTTTTTAGGATGTGAACAGCTCACTGAATATTTGCTGATCTGTATACTTGAAAGCTATGCTGTTTCCCAGCAACAGGTCAGGTACAATGATGAGTCCTAAGTCCTTTTCATGCAGAGAGTCCTGAAGCTTATTTCCTGTGAGATGGTAATCATATCGAGGCCACCTTGTACTCTGACCAATCCTCATTACTTTGAACTTATTTGGGTTGAATTTCATTGATCATGTATCACACCAACTTTGGAGTCTGTTTAGTTTCCCTCGTAAGTTGATGTATTCCTTCTTGGTTGTCACTTTCTTTATGACCATTGTATCATATGCCAACATTCCGGTAGGAGTCCATATCTTCAGCTGTCATTTACATACATCAAGATGATTATTGGTCCCTGGCCAGAACTGTATGGCACTGCTGGTCACCTTGGCAGATTTGGAGAAGCCTTCTTTGACATTTGTGCTTTTTTCACTTCCACTGAGATAAAATATCCATGGAAGAAGTTCCCTTCCTGATATTTTGCCTTGTTGCCCAATATCTGATTTAGCCTCCCATGCTGTACAGTGTCAAATGCTTTTGGCTGTCCAGATAAAAACATTTCACCGAGCCTATCCTTTTGTCTAAGATAGCACTACTCTAATGGAAATCTAAGATGTTTCTTAGATGATTTCCTGTCCCAAAATGCTGTCTTTCATTTAAGTAATCCCTTAGTAGAAAATCATCCATTTACTCCATAATTATCTTTTCCAGAATCTTGTCTGTAGTTCAGTGCCTGCTCTCAGTCACTTTTCTGATAGATAGGTATGATGATCACCCTTTTCCATTTGCTTGACACTCTATATCTCCAATAAAAATTTGAATAGTATTTCAAGAGGATTAATTATCGTATCTGCGCACATCTTCGGCATATGAGGTGAAATTTCATCAGACCCATGAGCCTTGTATGAGCCTTTTAGTATCCTGTTAATGGCTTTTCTAGGTATCTCAGTGTTTTCTAAAAACCACCTTCCCATTCTATTTCATTGGTGTTAAAGTTATAGTGTCTTCCATTGTGAAAGCTCTTTTGAACTTGTTATTTACATCATCACATATCCTATCATCCTCAGCAAATCTTCCCTATGAATCCCTTATCAGATTCTCTGTGACTGACAGTTTACTCCAAATGAATTTAGGGAAAAGTTTTTTGGTTTTCTCATTGCCCATCTCCACAGTATTCTTTTCAAGTTTCTTTGTTCGTCCTTTCTTATCCTGCTATACTGTCTCTTGCTCTCTTATACCTTGCACACCATAAAGCTCCTTTGCTTGATGCCATTTGTTATTGAACCATTTTTCTTCTTTCATACCATTCCCTCTGAATGTGAGGCCAGAGATACCCATATTCTTACACCTTCCTTATAAATTGCACACAATCTCACACTATAAAGCCCTTTTTCATTGGCTACTGAATGCTGTTTCCAAATTTTTATCATAGAAATTATTAGGGTTTTAAGTGTGTTGTTACCCCTTATTATGCTTTGCTCATGTGACAACATTGCACTATTTGTGCAACTAGTAACCTGATTGTTAGTGGTTTTTTAAAGCTTGTTATGGTCCATGCTAAAATTTGAAGGAATAATCCTCAATGAAAATAATATTTATGTTTGAGTTTCTGTAATGGTCCAATATTTCATGAAAAGATAAGTCTCTGAATAAATATTTGGGAGTAAGGGAAGGGGAAAAGGCTGTTTAACACTTAACCGAGTTGTTTTCAGAATTTCCTACCCTACTACCATACAATCAATACCCCTTAAGCAGATGAATCATCAGCAAAACAACTGCCATTATGAAGAAGGTTTATTGCCTCAATAGAGTCTGACATATGATTGCAAGAGAGCAAGTAATATTGAAACCTACAGCTGTGTGCTACTTACAAATCCATTTGCTTTTCTAAGTATTTCTCACATACATTCTTCAAAGCAAACACCTGATCCACACATCCTCTACCACTTCTGAAAACACACTGCTCTTCCCCAGTCTGATGCTCTGTACATGCCTTCACCCTCTCAATCAATGCCCTCCCATATAATTTACCAGGATTACTCAACAAACTTATACCTCTGTAATTTGAGCACTCACTCTTATCCCCTTTGCCTTTGTACAATGGCACTATGCACGCATTCCGCCAGTCCTCAGGCACTTCACCATGACTCATACATACATTAAATAACCTTACCAACCAGTCAACAATACAGTCACCCCCTTTTTTAATAAATTCCACTTCAATACCATGTATGTAGCATTTATGGATCTGGAGAAGGCATATGATAGAGTTGATAGAGATGCTCTGTGGAAGGTACTAAGAATATATGGTGTGGGGGGCTAGTTGTTAGAAGCAGTGAAAAGTTTTTATCGAGGATGTAAGGCATGTGTACGTGTAGGAAGAGAGGAAAGTGATTGGTTCTCAGTGAATGTAGGTTTGCGGCAGGGGTGTGTGATATCTCCATGGTTATTTAATTTGTTTATGGATGGGGTTGTTAGGGAGGTGAATGCAAGAGTTTTGGAAAGAGGGGCAAGTATGAAGTCTGTTGGGGATGAGAGAGCTTTGGAAGTGAGTCAGTTGTTGTTCGCTGATGATACAGCACTGGTGGGTGATTCATGTGAGAAACAGCAGAAGCTGGTGACTGACTTTGGTAAAGTGTGTGAAAGAAGAAAGTTAAGAGTAAATGTGAATAAGAGCAAGGTTATTAGGTACAGTAGGGTTGAGGATCAAGTCAATTGGGAGGTAAGGGTGAATGGAGAAAAACTGGAGGAAGTAAAGTGTTTTAGATATCTGGGAGTGGATCTGGCAGCGGATGGAACCATGGAAGCGGAAGTGAATCATAGGGTGGGGTAGGGGGCGAAAATCCTGGGAGCCTTGAAGAATGTGTGGAAGTCGAGAACATTATGTCGGAAAGCAAAAATGGGTATGTTTGAAGGAATAGTGGTTCCAACAATGTTGTATGGTTGTGAGGCGTGGGCTATGGATAGAGTTGTGTGCAGGAGGGTGGATGTGCTGGAAATGAGATGTTTGAGGACAATATGTGGTGTGAGGTGGTTTGATCGAGTAAGTAATGTAAGGGTAAGAGAGATGTGTGGAAATAAAAAGAGTGTGGTTGAGAGAGCAGAAGAGGGTGTTTTGAAATGGTTTGGGCACATGGAGAGAATGAGTGAGGAAAGATTGACCAAGAGGATATATGTGTCGGAGGTGGAGGGAACGAGGAGAAGTGGGAGACCAAATTGGAGGTGGAAAGATGAAGTGAAAAAGATTTTGAGTGATGGGGGCCTGAACATGCAGGAGGGTGAAAGGCAGGCAAGTAATAGAGTGAATTGGATCGATGTGGTATACCGGGGTAGACATGCTGTCCAATGGATTGAATCAGGGCATGTGAAGCGTCTGGGGTAAACCATGGAAAGTTCTGTGGGGCCTGGATGTGGAAAGGGAGCTGTGGTTTCAGTGCATTATTACATGACAGCTAGAGACTGAGTGTGAACGAATGGGGCTTTTGTTGTCTTTTCCTAGTGCTACCTCACACACATGAGGGGGGAGGGAGATGTTATTCCATGTGTGGCGAGGTGGCGATGGGAATGAATAAAGGCAGTGTGAATTGTGTGCATGTGTATATATGTATGTGTCTGTGTGTGTATATATATGTGTACATTGAGATGTATAGGTATGTATATTTGCGTGTGTGGACGTGTATGTATATACATGTGTATGGGGGTGGGTTGGGCCATTTCTTTCGTCTGTTTCCTTGCACTACCTCGCAAACACGGGAGACTGCGACAAAGCAAAATAAATAAATGATAAATATAATAGCTGTGTGATGTTGGTATAGAAGAGTGAGGGAGAGAATCAGGTAGGCAAACTGACAAACAAAGTAGGAGGGATGGACAAAGGGCATCATTGGATTATGTGTTAATTGATAAGCATGTAAAAGAGAGACTTTTGGATGTTAATGTGCTGAGAGGGGCAGCTGGAGGATGTCTGATCATTATCATGTGGAGGTGAAGGTGAAGATTTGTTGAGGTTTTCAAAAAGAAAGAGAGATTGTTGTGGAGAAGAGTGTAAAATGGCAAATGACATGAGGGAAGTGGGTGAGGAATGGGATGTATTTAGGGAAGTAGTGATGGCATGTGCAAAAGATGCATGAGGCATGAGAAAGGTGGGAGGTGGGTAGATTAGAAAGTGTAGTGAATGGTGGATTAAGGAAGTAAAGTTGTTAGTGAAAGAGAAAAGAGGCATTTGGACAGTACTTACAAGGAAGGAGTGCAAATACCTGGGAGATGTATAAAAGAAAGTGGTAGGAGGTCAAGAGGAAGGTGCAGGGGTTGAAAAATTGGGCAAATGAGAGTTTGGGTGAGAAAGTATCATTAAACTTTAGGGAGAATAAAAAGATGTTTTGGAAGGAGGTAAATAATGTGTGAAAGATGAGAACAAATGGGAACATCAGTGAAGTGGGCAAGGGGAAAGTGATAACAGGTAGTGATGAAGTGAGAAGGAGATAAAGTGAGTATTTTGAAGGTTTGTTGAATGTGTTTGATGATAGAGTGGCAGATGTAAGGTGTTTTGGTTGGGGTGGTGTGCAAAGTGAGAGGGTCAGGGAAAATGGTTTGCTTAAGAGAGAAGAGGTAATGGAAGCCTTGTGGAAGATGAAATCTGGCAAGGCAGCGGGTTTGGATGGTATTGCAGTTGAATTTATTAAGAAATGGGGTGACTGTGTTGTTGATTGGTTGGTAAGAATATTTATTGTATGTATGGATCATGGTGAAGTGCCTGAGGATTGGCAGAATGCATGTATAGTGCCATTGTACAAAGGCAAAGGGGATAAAGGTGAGTATTCAAACTACAGAGGCATAAGTTTGTTGAGCATCAGATTAGGGAAGAACAGTGTGGTTTCAGAAGTGGTAGAGGATGTGTAAATCAGGTGTTTTCTTTGAAGAATGTGTGTGAGAAATACTTAGAAATACAGATGGATTTGTATGTGGCATTTATGGATCTGGAGAAGGCATATGATAGAGTTGATAGAGATGCTTTGTGGAAGGTCTTGAAAGTATATGGTGTGGGAGGTAAGCTGTTAGAAGTAGTGAAAACTTTTTATCAGGTATGGAAGGCATATGTACGAGTAGGAAGAGAGGAGAGTAACTGGTTCCCAGTGAAGGTCGGTCTGCAGAAGGGGGTGTATGATGTCTCCATGGTTGTTTGATTTGTTTATGGATGGGATGGTTAGGGAGGTAAATGCAAGAGTTTTGCCTATTAGGGATGAGAGTTCCTGGAAAGTGAGTCACTTGCTGTTCACTGATGATACAGCACTGGTGGCTGATTGAAGTGAGAAACTGCAGAAGTTGGTGACTGAGTTTGGAAAAGTGTGTGAAAGGAGAAAATTGAGAGTAAATGTGAATAAGAGCAAGTTTATTAGGTTCACTAGAGTTGAGGGACATGTTGATTGGGATGCAAGTTTCAATGGAGAAAGGTTGGAGGAAGTGAAGTGTTTTAGATATCTGGTAGTGGACTTGGCAGTGAATAGAACCATGGAAGCAGAGGAGGCGAAGGTTTTGGAGTGATGGAGAATGTGCGGAAAGAGAGAATGTTATCTCAGAAAAAAATGAGTATGTTTGATGGATTAGCAGTTCCAACAATAATATATGGTTGCAAATCATGGGCTATAGTTAGGGTTGTATGAAGTACGGTGGATGCATTGTAAATGAAATGTTTAAGGACAATTTGTGGTGTGAGGTGGTTTGATTGAATAAGTAATTGATGGGTAAGAGAGATGTGTGGAAGTGAAAAGCGTATGATTAAGCGAGCAGAAGAGGGTGTGTTGAAATGGTTTGGACATATGGAGAGAATGAGTGAGGACAGGTTGACAGAGATGATATATGTGTCAGAGGTGGAAGGAACAAGAAGCAGGAGACCAAATTGAAGGTTGAAGGATGGAGTGAAAAAGATTTTGAGCGATCTCCCCCCGCATGCGCACGAGGTATCGTTAGGAAAAGGCAGCAAAGGCCACATTCGTCTACACTCAGACTCTGGCTGTCATTTGTAATGAACCGAAACCACAGCTCCCTTTCCATATCCAGGCCCCACAAAACCAGGCCTGAACATACAGGAGGGTGAAAGGCATGCATGGAATAGAGTGAACTGGAACGATGTGGTATATCGAGGTCGACATGCTCTCAATCTATTGAACTAGGGCATGTGGAGTGTCTTGGGTAAACCATGGAAAGGTGTGTGAGGCCTTGATGTGGAAAGGAAGCTGTGGTTTCATTGCATTACACATGACAGCTACAGATTAAGTGTAAACAAATAAGGCTTTTTTTTTTTCCTTTTTTTTTTTTTTTTTTTTTTTTTTTTTTTTTTCCTGGCACTAGTTTGCTGGAGAGGGGGGTGCTAGTTCCATGTGTGGCACGGTGGTGATGGGAATGGATGAAGGCAGCAAGTATGTGTATGTGGGTTTATGTGTATGGATGTATATGTATGTATGTGTGTTTGTGTGTGGGCGTTTGTGTATATGTGTGTGGTTGGGCTGTTCTTCATCTGTTTCCATGCGCTACCACGCTGATGCAGGAAGTGGCAATTGAGTATAAAACTTAAAAGAATATACATATATATTTATTTTTTATTTATTTTAATTATTTTTATTTATTTTTTATTTTACCAGGGTCGACGTGCTGTCAGTGGATTGAATCAGGGCATGTGAAGCATCTGGGGTATACCATGGAAAGTTCTGTGGGGCCTGGATGTGGAGTTGTGGTTTCGGGCATTATTACATGACAGCTAGAGACTGAGTGTAAACAAATTGGGCCTTTGTTGTCTTTTCCTAGCGCTACCTCGCACACATGAGGGGGAGAGGGATGTTATTCCATGTGTGGCAAGTTGGCGATGGGAATAAATAAAGGTAGACAGTATGAATTATGTACATGTGTATATATGTATATGTCTGTGTGTATATATATGTGTACATTGAGATGTATAGGTATGTATATTTGCGTGTGTGAACGTGTATGTATATACATGTGTATGGGGGTGGGTTAGGCCATTTCTCTCGTCTGTTTCCTTGCGCTACCTCGCAAACGCGGGAGACAGCGACAAAGCAAAATAAAAATAAAAAAATAATTTATTCATTATACTTTGTCACTGTCTCCCGCATTAGCTAGGTAGCACGAGGAAACAGACAAAATAATGGCCCAAACCACCCACATACACATGTATATACGTACACGTCCACACATGCACATATACATACCTATACATTTCAAGTATGAAGTCTGTTGGGGATGAGAGAGCTTGGGAAGTGAGTCAGTTGTTGTTCGCTGATGATACAGCGCTGGTGGCTGATTCATGTGAGAAACTGCAGAAGCTGGTGACTGAGTTTCGAAAAGTGTGTGGAAGAAGAAAGTTAAGAGTAAATGTGAATAAGAGCAAGGTTATTAGGTACAGTAGGGTTGAGGGTCAAGTCAATTGGGAGGTGAGTTTGAATGGAGAAAAACTGGAGGAAGTGAAGTGTTTTAGATATCTGGGAGTGGATCTGGCAGCGGATGGAACCATGGAAGCGGAAGTGGATCATAGGGTGGGGGAGGGGGCGAAAATCCTGGGGGCCTTGAAGAATGTGTGGAAGTCGAGAACATTATCTCGGAAAGCAAAAATGGGTATGTTTGAAGGAATAGTGGTTCCAACAATGTTGTATGGTTGCGAGGCGTGGGCTATGGATAGAGTTGTGCGCAGAAGAGGGTGTTTTGAAGTGGTTTGGGCACATGGAGAGGATGAGCGAGGAAAGATTGACCAAGAGGATATATGTGTCGGAGGTGGAGGGAACAAGGAGAAGAGGGAAACCAAATTGGAGGTGGAAAGATGGAGTGAAAAAGATTTTGTGTGATCGGGGCCTGAACATGCAGGAGGGTGAAAGGAGGGCAAGGAATAGAGTGAATTGGAGCAATGTGGTATACCGGGGTTGACGTGCTGTCAGTGGATTGAAGCAGGGCATGTGAAGTGTCTGGGGTAAGCCATGGAAAGCTGTGTAGGTATGTATATTTGCGTGTGTGGACGTATGTATATACATGTGTATGGGGGGGGGTTGGGCCATTTCTTTCGTCTGTTTCCTTGCGCTACCTCGCAAACGCGGGAGACAGCGACAAAGTATAATAAAAAATAAAAAAACATTTCAACATATACATATATACACAAGTACATAATTCATACTTGCTGCATTTTTTCATTCCCGTTGCCACCTCGCCACATATAAAATAACAATTCCCTCCCTCCACATACGCACGAGGTAGCACTAGGAAAAGACAATAAAGGCCCCATTTGTTCACACTCAGTCTCTAGCTTTCATGTATAATGCACCAAAACCACAGCCCCATTTCCACATCCAGGCCCCACAAAACTTTCCATGGTTTACCCCAGACACTTCACATTCCCTGGTTCAATCCATTGACAGCACGTTGACCCCAGTATACCACATCGTTCCAATTCACTTTATTCCTTCCACGCCTTTCACCCTCCTGCATGATCAGGCCCCAATCACTCAAAATCTTTTTCACTCCATCTTTCGACCTCCAGTTTGGTCTCCCACTTCTTGTTCCCTCCACGTCTAAGATATATATATCCTCTTTGTCAGTCTTTCCTCACTCATTCTCTCCATGTGACCAAACCATTTCAAAGCACCCTCTTCTGCTCTCTCAATCACACTCTTTTTATTACCACACATCTCTCTTACCCTTTCATTTCTTACTCGATCAAACCACATCACACCACATATTGTCCTCAAACCTCTAATTTCCAAGACATCCACCCTCCTCCGCAGAACTCTATCTATAGCCCATGCCTCGCAACCATATAACATTGTTGGAACCACAATTCCTTCAAACATACCCATTTTTGCTTTCTGAGATAACGTTTTCGCCTTCCACACATTTTTCAACACTCCCAGATCTTTTGCCTCCTTCCTCACCTTGTAACTCACTTCTGCATCCATGGTTCCATCTGCTGCCAAATCCACACCCAGATATCTAAAACACTTCACTTCTTCCAGGTTTTCTCCATTCAAATTTACCTCCCAATTGACTTGTCCCTCAACCCTACTAGACCTAATAACCTTGCTCTTATTCACATTTACTCTCAGCTTTCTTCTTTCACACACTTTACCAAACTCAGTCAACAGCTTCTGCAGTTTCTCACCCAAATCAGCCATCAGTGCTGTATCATCAGCAAACAACAACTAACTCACTTCCCAAGCTCTCTCATCCACAACAGATTGCATACTTGCCCCTCTCTCCAAAACTCTTGCATTAACCTCCCTAACAACCCCATCCATAAACAAATTAAACAACCATGGAGACATCATGCACCCCTGCTGCAAACCGACATTCACTGAGAACCAATTACTTTCCTTTCTTCCTACTCGTATACATGTCTTACATCCTCGATAAAAACTTTTCACTGCTTCTAACAACTTGCCTGCCCCACCATATATTCTTAATACCTTCCACAGAGCATCTCTATCAACTCTATCATATGCCCTCTCCAGATCCATAAATGCTACATACAAATCCATTTGCTTTTCTAAGTATTTCTCACATACATTCTTCAAAGCAAACACCTGATCCACACATCCTCTACCACTTCTGAAACCACACTGCTCTTTCCCAATCTGATGCTCTGAACATGCCTTCACCCTCTCAGTCAATACCCTCCCATATAGTTTGTTCTCATCTTACGCACTTTATTTACCTCCATTTAAAACATCTTTTTATTCTCCCTAAAATTTGATGATACTCTATCACCCCAACTCTCATTTGCCCTCTTTTTCACCTCTTGCACCTTACTCTTAACCTCCTGCCTCTTTCTTTTATACATCTCCATGTCATTTGCACTATTTCCCTGCAAAACCCGTCCAAATGCCTCTCTCTTCTCTTTCACCAATAATCTTTCTTCTTCATCCCACCACTCGCTACCCTTTCTAATCTGCCCACCTCCCACACTTCTCATGCCACAACCATCTTTTACGCAAGCCATCACTGCTTCCCTAAAAACATCCCATTCCTCCCCCACTCCCCTTACATCCTTTGCTCTCACCTTTTTTCATTCTGCACTCAGTCTCTCCTGGTACTTCCTCACACAAGTCACCTTCCCAAGCTCACTTACTATCTCCAATCTCTTCACCCCAACATTCTCTGTTCTTTTCTGAAAACCTCTACAAACTTCACCTTTGCCTCCACAAAATAATGATCAGAAATTCCTCCAGTTACATCTCTCAGCCCATTAACATCCAAAAGTCTCTCTTTCACGTGCCTATCAATTAACACATAATCCAATAATGCTCTCTGGTCATCTCATACTTACACATGTATACTTATTTATATCTCTCTTTTTAAACCAGGTATTCCCAATCACCAGTCATTTTTCAGCACACAAATCTACAATATCTTCACCATTTCCATTTACAACACTGAAAACTCCATGTACACCAATTATTCCCTCAACTGCCACATTATTCACCTTTGCATTCAAATCATTCATCACTATAAACTGGTCTCGTGCATCAAAACTGCTAACTCACTCACTCATCTGCTCCCAAAACACTTGCCTCTCCTGATCTTTCTTCTCATGACCAGTTGCATATGCACCAATAATCACCCATCTCTCTCCATCCACTTTCAGTTTTACCCATATCAATCTAGAGTTTACTTTGTTGCACTCTATCACATACTTTCACCACTTCTGTTTCAGGAGTAGTGCTACTCCTTCCCTTGCTCTTGTCTTCTCACCAACCCCTGACTTTACTCCTAAAACATTCCCAAACCACTCTTCCCCTTTACCCTTGAGCTTCGTTTCACTCAGAGCCAAAACATCCAGGTTCCTTTCCTCAAACATACTACCTATCTCTCCTTATCTTGGTTACATCCACACACATTTAGACACCCCAATCTGAGCCTTCGAGGAGGATGAGCTTTCCACGCATGACTCCTTCTGTTTCCCCCTTTAGAAAGTTAAAATACAAGGAGGGGAGGGTTTCTAGCCCCCCTCGCTACCGTCCCCTTTAGTTGCCTTCTACAACAAGTGAGGAATGCGTGGGAAGTATTCTTTCTCCCCTAACCCCAGGTATATATATATATATATATAGGGATAGGGGAGAAAGAATACTCCCCACGCATTCCTCACGTGTCGTAGAAGGCAACTAAAGGGGATGGGAGCTGGGGGCTAGAAACCCTCCCCTCCTTATATTTTAAGTTTCTAAAAGGGGAAAAGAAGAAGGAGTCATGCGGGAAGTGCTCATTCCCCTCAAAGGCTCAGATTGGGATGTCTAAATGTGTGTGGATGTAACCAAGATGAGAAAAAAGGAGATATAGGTAGTATGTTTGAGGAAAGGAACCTGGATGTTTTGGCTTTGAGTAAAACGAAGCTCAAGGGTAAAGGGGAAGAGTGGTTTGGGAATGTCTTGGGAGTAAAGTCAGGGGTCAGTAAGAGGATGAGAGCAAGGCAAGGGGTAGCACTACTTCTGAAACAGGAGTGGTGGGAGTATGTGATAGAGTGTAAGAAAGTAAACTCCAAATCCAGGCCCCACAGAACTTTCCATGGTTTACCCCAGATGCTTCACATGCCCTGGTTCAATCCATTGACAGCACGTCAACCCTGGTATACCACATCATTCCAATTCACTCTATTCCTTGCACGCCTTTCACCCTCCTGCATGATCAGGACCCGATCACTCACAAACTTTTTTACTCCGTCTTTCCACCTAGAATTTGGTCTCCCACTTCTCCACGTTCCCTCCACCTCTGACACATATATCCTCTTTGTTAATCTTTCCTCACTCATTCTCTCCATGTGACCAAACCATTTCAAAACACCCTCTTCTGCTCTTTCAACCACACTTTTTATTACCACACATATCTTTTACCCTATCATTACTTACTTGATCAAACCACCTCACACCACATATTGTCCTCAAACTTCTCATTTCCAGCACATCCACCCTCCTCCGGACAACTCTATCTATAGTCCACGCCTCGCAACCACATAACATTGTTGGAACCATTATTCCTTCAAACATACCCATTTTTGCTTTCTGAGATAACGTTCTCGCCTTCCACACATTTTTCAACGCTCCCAGAACTTTCGAACCCTCCCCCACCCTATGATTCACTTCCGTTTCCATGGTTCCATCCGCTGCCAAATCCACTCCCAGATATCTAAAACACTTCACTTCCTCCAGTTTTTCTCCATTCAAACTTACCTCCCAATTGACTTGTCCCTCAACCGTACTGTACGTAATAACCTTGCTCTTATTCACATTTACTCTCAGCTTTCTTCTTTCACACACTTTACCAAACTCAGTCACCAGCTCCTTCAGTTTCTCACACGAATCAGCCACCAGTGCTGTATCATCAGCGAACAACAACTGACTCACTTCCCAAGCTCTCTCATCCACAACAGACTGCATACTTCCCCTCTTTCCAAAACTCTTTCATTCACCTCCCTAACAACCCCATCCATAAACAAATTAAACAACCATAGAGACATCACACACCCCCCCGGCAAACCTCCATTCACTGAGAGCCAATCACTTTCCTCTCTTCCTACACGTACACATGCCTTACATCCTCAATAAAAACTTTTCACTGCTTCTAACAACTTGCCTCCCACACCATATATTCTTAATACCTTCCACAGAGCATCTCTATCAACTCTATCATATGCCTTCTCCAGATCCATAAATGCTACATACAAATCCATTTGCTTTTCTAAGTATTTCTCACATACATTCTTCAAAGCAAACACCTGATCCACACATCCTCTACCACTTCTGAAACCGCACTGCTCTTCCCCAATCTGATGCTCTGTACATGCCTTCACCCTCTCACTCAATACCCTCCCATATAATTTACCAGGAATACTCAACAAACTTATACCTTTGTAATTTGAGCACTCACTTTTGTCCCCTTTGCCTTTGTACAATGGCACTATGCAAGCATTCCGCCAATCCTCAGGCACCTCGCCATGAATCATACATTCATTGAATAACCTTTCCAACCAGTCAACAACACAGTCACCCCCTTTTTTAATAAGTTTCACTACATTACCATCCAAACCCGCTGCCTTACCAGCTTTCTTCTTCCGCAAAGCTTTTACTACCTCTTCTCTGTTTACCAAATCATTTTCCCTAACCCTCTCACTTTGCATACCACCTCAACCAAAACACCCTATAACTGCCACTCGATCATGAAACACATTCAACAAACCTTCAAAATACTCACTCCATCTCCTTCTCACATCACCACTACTTGTTATCACCTCCCCAGTTGCGCCCTTCACTGAAGTTCTCATTTGCTCCCTTGTCTTACACACTTTATTTACCTCCTTCCAGAACATCTTTTTATTCTCCCTAAGATTTAATGATACTCTCTCACCCCAACTCTCAATTGCCCTCTTTTTCACCTCTTGCACCTTTCTCTTGACCTCCTGTCTCTTTCTTTTATACATCTCCCACTCGATTGCATTTTTTCCCTGCAAAAATCGTCCAAATGCCTCTCTCTTCTCTTTCACTAATACTCTTAATTCTTCATCCAACCACTCACTACCCTTTCTAATCAACCCACCTCCCACTCTTCTCATGCCACAAGCATCTTTTGCACAATCCATCACTGATTCCCTAAATACATCCCATTCCTGCCCCACTCCCCTTACTTCCATTGTTCTCACCTTTTTCCATTCTGTACTCAGTCTCTCCTGGTACTTCCTCACACAAGTCTCCTTCCCAAGCTCACTTACTCTCACCACCCTCTTCACCCCAACATTCACTCTTCTTTTCTGAAAACCCATACAAATCTTCACCTTAGCCTCCACAAGATAATGATCAGACATCCCTCCAGTTGCACCTCTCAGCACATTAACATCCAAAAGTCTCTCTTTCGTGCGCCTGTCAATTAACACGTAATCCAGTAACGCTCTCTGGCCATCTCTCCTACTTACATACGTATACTTATGTATATCTCGCTTTTTAAACCAGGTATTCCCAGTCACCAGTCCTTTTTCAGCACATAAATCTACAAGCTCTTCACCATTTCCATTTCCAACACTGAACACCCCATGTATACCAATTATTCCCTCAACTGCCACATTACTCACCTTTGCATTCAAATCACCCATCACTATAACCCGGTCTCGTGCATCAAAACCACTAACACACTCATTCAGCTGCCATTGTACAAAGGCAAAGGGGATAAGAGTGAGTGCTCAAATTACAGAGGTATAAGTTTGTTGAGTATTCCTGGTAAATTATATGGGAGGGTATTGATTGAGAGGGTGAAGGCATGTACAGAGCATCAGATTGTGGAAGAGCAGTGTGGTTTCAGAAGTGGTAGAGGATGTGTGGATCAGGTGTTTGCCTTGAAGAATGTATGTGAGAAATGCTTAGAAAAGCAAATGGATTTGTATGTAGCATTTATGGATCTGGAGAAGGCATATGATAGAGATGCTCTGTGGAAGGTATTAAGAATATATGGTGTGGGAGGCAAGTTGTTAGAAGCAGTGAAAAGTTTTTATCGAGGATGTAAGGCATGTGTACGTGTAGGAAGAGAGGAAAGTGATTGGTTCTCAGTGAATGTAGGTTTGCGGCAAGGGTGTGTGATGTCTCCATGGTTGTTTAATTTTGTTTATGGATGGGGTTGTTAGGGAGGTAAATGCAAGAGTTTTGGAAAGAGGGGCAAGTATGAAGTCTGTTGTGGATGAGAGAGCTTGGGAAGTGAGTCAGTTGTTGTTCGCTGATGATACAGCGCTGGTGGCTGATTCATGTGAGAAACTGCAGAAGCTGGTGACTGAGTTTGGTAAAGTGTGTGAAAGAAGAAAGTTAAGAGTAAATGTGAATAAGAGCAAGGTAATTAGGTACAGTAGGGTTGAGGGTCAAGTCAATTGGGAGGTAAGTTTGAATGGAGAAAAACTGGAGGAAGTAAAGTGTTTTAGATATCTGGGAGTGGATCTGGCAGCGGATGGAACCATGGAAGCGGAAGTGGATCATAGGGTGGGGGAGGGGGCGAAAATCCTTGGAGCCTTGAAGAATGTGTAGAAGTTGAGAACATTATCTCGGAAAGCAAAAATGGGTATGTTTGAAGGAATAGTGGTTCCAACAATGTTGTATGGTTGCGAGGCGTGGGCTATGGATAGAGTTGTGCGCAGGAGGATGGATGTGCTGGAAATGAGATGTTTGAGGACAGTTTGTGGTGTGAGGTGGTTTGATCGAGTAAGTAATGTAAGGGTAAGAGAGAGGTGTGGAAATAAAAAGAGCGTGGTTGAGAGAGCAGAAGAGGGTGTTTTGAAATGGTTTGGTCACATGGAGAGAATGAGTGAGGATAGATTGACCAAGAGGATATATGTGTCAGAGGTGGAGAGAACGAGGAGAAGTGGGAGACCAAATTGGAGGTGGAAAGATGGAGTGAAAAAGACTTTGAGTGATCGGGGCCTGAACTTGTAGGAGAGTGAAAGGCGTGCAAGGAATAGAGTGAATTGGAACGTTGTGGTATACCGGGGTCGACGTGCTGTCAATGGATTGAATCAGGGCATGTGAAGCGTCTGGGGTAAACTATGGAAAGTTTTGTGGGGCCTGGATATGGAAAGGGAGCTGTGGTTTCGGTGCATTATTACATGACAGCTTGAGACTGAGTGTGAGCGAATGTGGCCTTTGTTGTCTTTTCCTAGCGCTACCTTGCGCACATGATGGGGAAGGGGGTTGTTATTACATGTGTGGCAGAGTGGCAATGGGAATGAATGAAGGCAGACAGTATGAATTATGTACATGTGTATATATATGTATATGTCTGTGTGTGTATATATATATATATACATTGAGATGTATAGGTATGTATATTTGTGTATGTGGATGTGTATGTATATACATGTGTATGTGGGTGGGTTGGGCCATTCTTTCGTCTGTTTGCTTGTGCTACCTCGCTAACGCAGGAGACAGCGACAAAGCAAAATAAAATATATAAAAATATCCCTGGGGGTAGGGGAGAAAGAATACTTCCCACGGATTCCTCACTTGTCGTAGAAGGCGACTAAAGGGGATTTTCAAACATTGTATGTTTGAAGGAATAGTGGTTCCAACAGTGCTATATGGTTGCAAGGCGTGGGCTATAGATAGAGTTGTGCGGAGGAGGGTGGATGTGTTAGAAATGAGGTGTTTTAGGACAATATGTGGTGTGAGGTGGTTTGATCGAGTAAGTAATAAAAGGGTAAGAGAGATGTGTGGTAATAAAAAGAGTGTGGTTGAGAGAACAGAAGAGGGTATTTTGAAATGGTTAGGTCACATGAAGAGAATGAGTGAGGAAAGATTGACAAAGAGGATATATGTGTCACAGAGGTAGAGGGAGCGAGGAGAAGTGGGAGACAAAATTGGAGGTGGAAAGATGGAGTGAAAAAGATTTTGAGTGATCGGGGCCTGAACATGCAGGAGGGTGAAAGGCGTGCGAGGAATAGAGTGAATTGGAACTATGTGGTATACCGGGGTCGACGTGCTGTCAATGGATTGAACCAGGGCATGTGAAGCGTCTGGGGTAAACCATGGAAAGTTTTGTGGGACCTGGATGTAGAAAGGGAGTTGTGGTTTCAGTGCATTATACATGACAGCTAGAAACTGAGTGTGAACAAATGTGGCCTTTGTTGTCTTCTCCTAGCGCTACCTCATGTGCGTGCGGTGGGAGGGGGTTGTCATTTCATGTGTGGAGGGATGGCGACGAGAATGAATAAAGGCAGACTATGAATTATGTACATGTGTATATATGTATATGACTGTATATGTATATATATGTATATGTTGAAATTTATCGGTATGTATATGTGCATGTGTGGACGTGTATGTATATACATGTGTATGTGGGTGGGTTGGGCCATTCTTTCGTCTGTTTCCTTGTGCTACCTCAGTAATGCAGGAGACGGCGACAGAGTATAATAAATATATGTAATGACTCATGATGAGGTGCCTGAGGATTGGCAGAATGCATGCATAGTGCCATTGTACAAAGGCAAAGGGGATAAAGGTGAGTGCTCAAGTTACAGAGGTATAAGTTTGTTGAGTAATCCTAGGAAATTATATTGGAGGGTATTGATTGAGAGGGTGAAAGCATGTACAGAACATCAGATTAGGGATGAGCAGTGTGGATTCAGAAGTGTTAGAGGATGTGTGGATCAGGTGTTTGCTTTAAAGAATGTATGGATTTGTATGTAGCATTTATGGATCTGGAGAAGGCATATGATAGAGTTGATAGAGATGCTCTGTGGAAGGTATAAAGAATATATGGTGTGGGAGGCAAGTTGCTAGAAGCAGTGATAAGTTTTTATCAACGATGTAAGGCATGTGTACGAGTAGGAGGAGAAGAAAGTGAATGGTTTCAGTGAATGTTGGTTTGCAGCAGGGGTGTGTGATGTTTCCATGGTTGTGTAATTTGTTTATGGATGGGGTTGTTAGGCAGGTGAATGCAAGGGTTTTGGAGAGAGAGGGGCAAGTATGCAGGCTATTGTGGACGAGGGGGCTTGGGAAGTGAGTCAGTTATTGTTCACTAATGATACAGCGCTGGTGGCTGATTCAGATGAGAAACTGCAGAAGCTGTTGACTGAGTTTGGTAAAGTGTATGAAGAAGAAAGCTGAGAGTAAATGTGAATAAGAGCAAGGTTATTAAGTCTAGTAGGGTTGAGGGACAAGTCAGTCTGTAAGGTAAGTTTGAATGGAGAAAAACTGGAGGATGTGAAGTGTTTTAGATACCTGGAAGTGGATTTGGTAGCATGGAACCATGGAAGCAGAAGTGAGTTACAGGGTGGGGGAGGGGGCGAAAGTTCTGAGAGTGTTGAAAAATGTGTGGAAGGCGAAAACATTATCTTTGGAAGCAAAAATGGGTATGTTTGAAGGAATAGTGGTTCCAACAATGTTATATAGTTGCAAGGCATGGGCTATAGATAGAGCTGTGCTGAGGAGGGTGGATGTTTTGGAAATGAAATGTTTCAGGACAGTATGTGGTGTGAGGTGGTTTGATCGAGTAAGTTATGAAAGGGTAAGAGAGATGTGTGTTAATAAAAAGAGTGTGGTTGACAGAGCAGAAGAGGGTGTATTGAAATGGTTTGGTCACATGGAGAGAATGAGTGAGGAAAGATTGACAAAGAGGATATATGTGTCAGAGGTGAAGGGAACGAGGAGAAGTGGGAGACCAAAGGAGGTGGAAAGATGGAGTGAAAAAGATTTTGTGATCGGGGCCTGAACATGCAGGAGGGTGAAAGGTGTGCAAGGAAGAGAGCGAATTGGAATGATGTGGTTTACCGGGGTCAACGTGCTGTCAGTGGATTGAACCAGGGCATGTGAAGCATCTAGGGTAAACCATGGAAAGTTCTGTGGGGCCTGGGATGTGGAAAGGGAGCTGTGGTTTCAGTGAATTATACATGACAGCTAGAGACTTTAGTGTGAAGGAATGTGGCCTTTGTTGTCTTTTCTTAGCGCTACCTCACGCGCATGCGGGGGAAGTAGGTTGTCATTTCATGTATGGTTGGGTGGCAATGGGTATGAATAAAGGCAGCAAGTATGAATTATGTACATGTGTATATATGTATATTCTGTGTATGTATATATATATATATATATATATATATATATATATATTTTTTTTTTTTTTTTTATACTTTGTCGCTGTCTCCCGCGTTTGCGAGGTAGCGCAAGGAAACAGACGAAAGAAATGGCCCCCCCCCCATACACATGTACATACGTCCACACACGCAAATATACATACCTACACAGCTTTCCATGGTTTACCCCGGACGCTTCACATGCCTTGATTCAATCCACTGACAGCACGTCAACCCCTGTATACCACATCGCTCCAATTCACTCTATTCCTTGCCCTCCTTTCACCCTCCTGCATGTTCAGGCCCCGATCACACAAAATCTTTTTCACTCCATCTTTCCACCTCCAATTTGGTCTCCCTCTTCTCCTCGTTCCCTCCACCTCCGACACATATATCCTCTTGGTCAATCTTTCCTCACTCATTCTCTCCATGTGCCCAAACCATTTCAAAACACCCTCTTCTGCTCTCTCAACCACGCTCTTTTTATTTCCACACATCTCTCTTACCCTTACGTTACTTACTCGATCAAACCACCTCACACCACACATTGTCCTCAAACATCTCATTTCCAGCACATCCATCCTCCTGCGCACATCTCTATCCATAGCCCACGCCTCGCAACCATACAACATTGTTGGAACCACTATTCCTTCAAACATACCCATTTTTGCTTTCCGAGATAATGTTCTCGACTTCCACACATTTTTCAAGGCTCCCAAAATTTTCGCCCCCTCCCCCACCCTATGATCCACATCCGCTTCCATGGTTCCATCCGCTGACAGATCCACTCCCAGATATCTAAAACACTTCACTTCCTCCAGTTTTTCTCCATTCAAACTCACCTCCCAATTGACTTGACCCTCACCCCTACTGTACCTAATAACCTTGCTCTTATTCACATTTACTCTTAACTTTCTTCTTCCACACACTTTACCAAACTCAGTCACCAGCTTCTGCAGTTTCTCACATGAATCAGCCACCAGCGCTGTATCATCAGCGAACAACAACTGACTCACTTCCCAAGCTCTCTCATCCCCAACAGACTTCATACTTGCCCCTCTTTCCAGGACTCTTGCATTTACCTCCCTAAAAACCCCATCCATAAACAAATTAAACAACCATGGAGACATCACACACCCCTGCCGCAAACCTACATTCACTGAGAACCAATCACTTTCCTCTCTTCCTACACGTACACATGCCTTACATCCTCGATAAAAACTTTTCACTGCTTCTAACAACTTTCCTCCCACACCATATATTCTTAATACCTTCCACAGAGCATCTCTATCAACTCTATCATATGCCTTCTCCAGATCCATAAATGCTACATACAAATCCATTTGCTTTTCTAAGTATTTCTCACATACATTCTTCAAAGCAAACACCTGATCCACACATCCTCTACCACTTCTGAAACCGCACTGCTCTTCCCCAATCTGATGCTCTGTACATGCCTTCACCCTCTCAATCAATACCCTCCCATATAATTAACAGGAATACTCAACAAACTTATACCTCTGTAATTTGAGCACTCACTCTTATCCCCTTTGCCTTTGTACAATGGCACTATGCACGCATTCCGCCAATCCTCAGGCACCTCACCATGAGTCATACATACATTAAATAACCTTACCAACCAGTCAACAATACAGTCACCCCCCTTTTTAATAAATTCCACTGCAATACCATCCAAACCTGCTGTCTTGCCGGCTTTCATCTTCCGCAAAGCTTTTACTACCTCTTCTCTGTTTACCAAATCATTTTCCCTAACCCTCTCACTTTGCACACCACCTCGACCATAACACCCTATATCTGCCACTCTGTCATCAGACACATTCAACAAACCTTCAAAATACTCATTCCATCTTCTCACATCACCGCTACTTGTTATCACCTCCCCATTTACGCCCTTCACTGAAGTTCCCATTTGCTCCCTTGTCTTACGCACCCTATTTACCTCCTTCCAGAACATCTTTTTATTCTCCCTAAAATTTAATGATACTCTCTCACCCCAACTCTCATTTGCCCTTTTTTTCACCTCTTGCACCTTTCTCTTGACCTCCTGTCTCTTTCTTTTATACTTCTCCCACTCAATTGCATTTTTTCCCTGCAAAAATCGTCCAAATGCCTCTCTCTTCTCTTTCACTAATACTCTTACTTCTTCATCCCACCACTCACTACCCTTTCTAAACAGCCCACCTCCCACTCTTCTCATGCCACAAGCATCTTTTGCGCAATCCATCACTGATTCCCTAAATACATCCCATTCCTCCCCCACTCCCCTTACTTCCATTGTTCTCACCTTTTTCCATTCTGTACACAGTCTCTCCTGGTACTTCCCCACACAGGTCTCCTTCCCAAGCTCACTCACTCTCACCACCTTCTTCACCCCAACATTCACTCCTCTTTTCTGAAAACCCATACTAATCTTCACCTTAGCCTCCACAAGATAATGATCAGACATCCCTCCAGTTGCACCTCTCAGCACATTAACATCCAAAAGTCTCTCTTTCGCACGCCTGTCAATTAACACGTAATCCAATAACGCTCTCTGGCCATCTCTCCTACTTACATAAGTATACTTATGTATATCTCGCTTTTTAAACCAGGTATTCCCAATCATCAGTCCTTTTTCAGCACATAAATCTACAAGCTCTTCACCATTTCCATTTACAACACTGAACACCCCATGCATACCAATTATTCCCTCAACTGCCACATTACTCACCTTTGCATTCAAATCACCCATCACTATAACCCGGTCTCGTGCATCAAAACCGCTAACACACTCATTCAGCTGCTCCCAAAACACTTGCCTCTCATGATCTTTCTTCTCATGCCCAGGTGCATATGCACCAATAATCACCCACCTCTCTCCATCAACTTTCAATTTTACCCATATTAATCGAGAATTTACTTTCTTACATTCTATCACATACTCCCACAACTCCTGTTTCAGGAGTATTGCTACTCCTTCCCTTGCTCTTGTCCTCTCACTAACCCCTGACTTCACTCCCCAGACATTTCCAAACCACTCTTCCCCTTTACCCTTGAGCTTCGTTTCACTCAGAGCCAAAACATCCAGGTTCCTTTCCTCAAACATACTACCTATCTCTCCTTTTTTCACATCTTGGTTACATCCACACACATTTAGGCACCCCACTCTGAGCCTTCGAGGAGGATGATCACTCCCCGCGTGACTCCTTCTTCTGTTTCCCATTATATATGTATATATATATATATATATATATATATATGTATACATTGAAATGGATAGTTTTGTATATGTGTGTGTGTTGACGTGTATGTGGGTGGGTTGGGTCATTCTTTCATATGTTTCCTTGCGGGTCCTTGCTGATGCGGGAGACAGCGGCAAAGCATGATAAATAATATAAATACTTAATCGCCGTCTCCCGCATGAGTGAGGTAGTGCAAGGAAACAGACAAGGAATGGCCCAACCCACCCACATACACATGTATATACATAAATGCCCTGACAAGCACATATTCATGCATATACATTTCAGTGTATACATGCATGTACATACACAGACATATACATATATACACATGTACATATTCATATATAATTCCTTTATCCATTCCTGCCACACAGGAAGTAGCATCTCCCCCACTCCCTTCCCTCCCTCCAGCAAGGTATCTCTAGGAAGAGACAAAAAAAAAAGTCTCCATTCATTCACACTCAGTCTCTAGCTGTCAAGTGTAATGCACCAGAACCACAGCTCCCTTTCCACATCCAGGCCCCACACACCCTTCTATGGTTTACCCCAGATGGTTCACATGCCCTGGTTCACATGCCCTGACAGCACATAGACCCCGGTATACCACATCATTCCAATTCACTCTATTTCTTGCACACCTTTCACCCTCCTGTATGTTCAAGCCCCGATTGCTCAAAATCTTTTTCACTCCATCCTTCCACCTCCAATTTGATCTCCCGCTTCACCTTGTTCCCCCTACCTCCGACACATATATCCTCTTTGTCAATTTCCTCATTCATTCTCTCCATGTGACCAAACCATTTCAACACACCCTCTTCTGCTCTCTCATCCACACTCTTTTTATTACCCCACTTCTCTCTTATCCTTTCATTACTTACTCAATCGAACCACCTCACACCACATATTGTCCTCAAGCATTTCATTTTCAACACATCCACCTCCTCCTTACAACCCTATCTATAGCCCATGCCTTGCAACCATATAACATTGTTGGAACCTTTATTCTTTCAAACATACCCACTTTTGCTCTCCAAGTTCTTGCCTTCCATACATTCTTCAATGCTCCCAGAACCTTTGCCCCCTCCCCCAGCCTGTGACTCACTTCCGCTTCCATGGGTCCATCCGCTGCTAAGTCCACTCCCAGATATCTAAACAACTTGAATTCCTCCAGTTTTTCTCTTCAGACTTACCTCCCAATTAACTTGTCCCTCAACCCTACTGAACCTAATAACCTTGCTCTTATTCACATTTACTCTCAGCTTTCTTCTTTCACGCTCTTTACCAAACTCAGTCACCAACTTCAGCAGTTTCTCACCCACATCAGCCACCAGTGCTGTATCATCAGCAAACAATAACTGAGTCACTTCCCAAGCCCTATCATCCACAACAGACTGCATACTTGCCCCTCTCTCCAAAACTCATGCATTCATCTCCTTAACCACTCCATCCATAAACAAATTAAACAACCATGGAGACATCATGCACCCTTGCCGCAAACTAACATTCACTGGAAACCAATCACTTTCCTTTCTTCCTACTCGTACATGTGCCTTACATTCTTGGTAAAAACTTTCACTTCTTCTAGCACCTTACCTCCCACACCATATACTCTTAAATCCTTCCACAAAACATCTGTATCCACCCTATCATATGCCTTCTCCAGATCCGTAGATGCTACATACAAATCCTTCTGTTTTTCTAAGTATTTCTCACATACATTGTTTAAAGCAAACACCTGATCCACACATCCTCTACCACTTTGAAACCACACTACACTTCCCAATCTGATGCTCTGTACATGCCCTAACCCTCTCAATCAATACCCTCCCATATGATTTCCCAGGAATACTCAACAAACTTATGCCTCTGTAATTTGAACATTCTCCTTTAACCCCTTTGCCTTTGCACAATGGCACTATGCATACATTCTGCCAATCCTCAGGCATTTCACCATGATCCAATACATACATTGAATATCCAATGACAGTATTTCTCAGATCCCTAAGTTCCTCATATCATTTCTTGACACACTTTACGATCATGGAATTGATTCCTCAATGTTATTGACTCCATCTTTAGTTGTGTTAATCTCCGGTCTTGCTTTTTGATAATTTCCCATAACATCAGACATTTGTTTTGTTGTGGCTCCTCTTTCAACTCGACCTCTTTTCTCTTCCTTAAGATTCTTGTTATGACAGACATTTATCCACACACTGTTCACTTGGTATGTTGTACATGGTATAGTTGATAGGCAGCCAACAACCAGGGAGGTATGTTACCAGTATTCCCTTCCTGGGTATAGGGAGGTTTTGTGACAGTGGTATAATGAGCCAGCACTTCAGTGGTTGCCAAGTTGCACTCCTCTGACCCAGGTAGCTGTTTACCTCTCTGCCTCACCCACACATGGACCTACTGGCATTCTGTCCACACAATCTCTCCTTGTCACACATAACACTTCATAACACTTAGCTCACACAGCTCATTTTTCTTGATTGTAGATTTTCTTGCTGTGAGCACTGTGCTTAAACCTTTCCTTTTGGCAAAATAGTAGGAGTGGTAGATAGCAGTAGTAGGTAGGCACATTTAGGCTGGAGTATTAGGCTGAAACATTAGGTAGAAGTAGTAGGCAGAAGCATTAGGGAGACTCATTAGGTAATATTAGTCAGTAGGAACATTAGGTAGAAGCCTCTGCAAACACTGCACTAGAGTTGCCCTCTCCCAGTGGCCTGTTAAGGATAAGGCACTAAAAGCTAAGAAGCAACACTGGAGTCCACTAGTTATGGAAACTCTATTGCCGTGCCGTGCTGCCCCCCCCCCCCCCCACACACACACACACACACACACACACACACACACACACACACACACACACACACACACACACCACCACACACACACACACACACACACACACACACACACACACACACACACACAAACACAAACACGAGGGAGTTCCAGTTGGAATGGGCATCAGAGATAAAAATAGATAGTATAAATCCATACTTGTTGTTTGATTAACAGTTTTCATTAAAGTGGAGATTTAGGCTCCCCTTCCCTTTGCAAGCCCATAAAATTAATTCCAACAAAAATTTCATGGCTGTGTGCATTTGATCCTCTCCATGCAAGTAGAGAGATTTTTTCATACTTGTTTGCCATTACCCACTGTATTGAAGTATCATTAGGAAGAGTTGAACAATGGCCATGTTTGCACACAAAAGCTCTCTAGCCATCATGCATAATGCTGCACAACCAGAGCCCCCTCATCTGCAGCTGAGCCCCGGATACTATTCGTGGTTTTCATTGGCAACTTCATGTGCTCTTGTTCAGCCCACATACATGTCATCCCTATATACCATTTTCCCCCAACTCTTTCTATCCCATGCATACTTCTCGACCTGCTAAATATTCAGGCAGAATCCATTTTCCACCTTGACTTAATGCAGAATCCAGTTTCCTCCTTTTCATAACAGTATTATTCCCTTCCTTGTCCTAATGCTGAATCCACTTTCACTCCATCCTTCCATCTCCTAGATCTCCCCTTCCCACTTGTTGTCTCCACATTTATCACATATTTGCACTTAAGTCTATTTTAGTTCATCCTCTCCTTATGTTGAAACCATTTCAAGTCTTTCAGTCAGATTTTGCTAACTACCACTCTTTGCTCTTACATTGCCATTTTTTAACATCCTTGTGCATTGCTATACCAATAACATAATCTCTTCCCATGTATGGGGTTAGTTGTGGGCTTCTGACATGGTAGTCATGCTGTACTATTTTCCTTTTGAAAATTTTTTCTGCCAATTGATATTTATGAAAACAACAATATTTTGTGTAAAACTGTTGTTGATTCATATGAAAACAGAAACAAAAAGAAAGATATTTTTTTTATGTGAAGTTGTCTGCTAGTCTTCACTACAACAAACTTGTGTTTTTGTCACCAAAAAAACTGAATATGAACCGTGTTATACATTTTTAAGCTTTACTTTTGTGAAATTGGAAATTGCAAACAATTTATACGAAGGCTAATAAACTGAAAAAATGTAATATTGTGAAAATTCCCTAAAATAGTACACTTTTTAGTTTTGCCATTACTTTTATATTTTTCATTTTTTATTATTTCATTGGTTAGTATGAGTGTCCAGGTATGTGATAGTGGTTTTAGAATTTTGCTTGTATGTGCAGTTTGGCTGTAAGCAATTTCAGAAAGAATAAGATTTATTGTCATATTTTGCACTGTTGTACTCCATATTGGAAGTATAAAAGAATAGAATCTTTGTAGCATTATACTGTTACAATAAAACTATAATTTGTAACAGTCTTCCCTTTTGATGCAGTGTTATATGCCTGTGGGAGGTGTTTGGGTTGCTGTAGGTGATGGTGTGGGGATGAGTAGATGGTTGCACCTGTTGCAGTTTCTGTGTACCATTTGGCCCCAGCTAGGGAGAAGAAGAAGCTGTTGGAAAGTCAGGCTGCAGTTTGCTGCTTCTCTGCCCTGCAGTTTCTCTAGGCCTCCAGGCATAATGACCAGGGTTATCAGTATCATACTCAGATTTGGATTCACAACTCTGCTAAAGCATCATCAAGCATTGACTAGACATTGACTGTATGCACACACATATTGGGGCATTATTTCAAGGCTAGACAAATGTGGTATGTTAAAGAGTATAAATATCTTGTAATATGATACCTAATATTTTCTAAAAGGGGAAACAGAAGAAGGAGTCATGCAGGGAGTGCTCATCCTCCTCGAAGGCTCAGATTGGGGTGTCTACATGTGTGTGGATGAAACAAAGATGAGAAAAAAGGAGAGATAGGTAGTATGTTTGAGGAAAGGAACCTCGATGCTTTGGCTCTGAGTGAAACGAAGCTCATGGGTAAAGGGAAAGAGTGGTTTGGGAATGTCTTGTGAGTAAAGTCAGGGGTTGGTGAGAGGACAGAGGAAGGAGTAGCACTACTCCTGAACCAGGAGATGTGGGAGTATGTGATAGAGTGTAAAAAAGTAAACTCTAAATTGATATGGGTAAAACTGAAAGTGAATGGAGAGAGATTTGTGATTATTGGTGCCTTTGCACCTGGTCATGAGAAGAAAGATCATGAGAGGCAAGTGTTTTGGGAGCCGCTGAGTGAGTGTGTTAGCAGCTTTGATGCAGGAGACCAGGTTATACTGATGGGTGATTTGAATGCAAAAGTGAGTAATGTGGCAGTTTAGTGTATAATTGGTGAACATGGGATATTCAGTTTTGTAAATGGAAATGGTTAAGAACTTGTAGATTTGTGTGCTGAAAAAGGACTGGTGATTGGGAATACCTGGTTTAAAAAGAGAGATATTCATAAGTATATGTAAGTAGGAGAGAGATGGCCAGAGAGCATTATTGGATTACAGTAGATTAATAGGCTTGTGAAAGAGAGACTTTTGGATGTTAATGTGCTGAGAGGGGAAGCTGGAGGGGTGTCTGATCATTAACTTGTGGAGGCAAAGGTGAAGATTAGTAGAAGTTTTCAGAAAAAAAGAGAGAATGCTGGGATGAAGAAAGTGGTGAGAGTAAGTGTGCTTGGAAATGAGACTTGTGTGAGGAATTACCTGGAGAGATTGAGTGCAGAATGGCAAGAGGTGAGAGCAAAGGATGTAAGGGGAGTTAGGGAGGAATGGGATGTATTTTGGGAATCAGTAATGGCTTGCACAAAAGATGCTTGTGGCATGAGAAAGGTGGGAGGTGGGCAGATTAGAAAGGGTAATTTGTGGTGGGATGAAGAAGTAAGATTGTTAGTGAAACAGAAGAGAGAGGCGTTTGGATAACTTTTGCAGGGAAGTAGTGCAAATGACTGGGAGATGTATAAAAGAAAGAGGCAGGAGGTCAAGAGAAAGGTGCAAGAGGTGAAAAAGAGGACGAATGAGAGTTCGGCGGTGAGAGAGTATCATTGTATTATAGGGGAAATGAGAATTTGTTTCGGAAGGAGGTAAATAAAGGTGTAAGGCAAGAGAACAAATGGGAACAATGGTGAAGGGGGCTAATGGGGAGGTAATAACAAGTAATGATGAAGTGAGAAGGAGATGAAGTGAGTATTTTGAAGGTTTGTTGAATGTGTTTGATGATAGAATGGCAGATGTAGGGTGTTTTGGTCAAGGTGGTGTGCGAAGTGAGAGGGTTAGGAAGAATGGTTTGGTAAACAGAGAAGAGGTAGTGAAAACTTTGCAGAAAATTAAAGCTGACAAGGCGGAGGGTTTGGATGGTATTGTAGTGGAATCTATTAAAAAAGGGGGTGACTGTGTTGTTGATTGGTTGGTAACGATATTCAGTGTATGCATGATTCATGGTGAAGCACCTGAGGATTGGCAGAATGCATGCATAGTTCCATTGTACAAAGGCAAAGAGGATAAAGGTGAGTGTTCAAATTACAGAGGTATAAGTTTGTTAAGTATTCCTTTGAAATTATATGGGAGGTTATTGATTGAGAGGATGATGGCATGTACAGAGCATCAGATTGGGGAAGAGCAGTGTGGTTTCAGAAGTGTTAGAGGATGTGTGGATCAGGTATTTGCTTTGAAGAATGTATGTGAGCAATACTTTGAAAAACAGATGGATTTGTATGTAGCATTTATGGATCTGGAGAGGGCATGTCATAGGGTTGATAGAGATGCTTTGTGGAAGGTATTAAGAGTATATGGTGTGGGAGGTAAGTTGCTAGAAGCAGTGAAAAGTTTTTATCAAGGATGTAAGACATGTGTATGAGTAGGAAGAGAGGAAAGTGACTGGTTCCCAATGAATGTCGGTTTGCAGCAGAGTTGTGTGATGTCTCCATGGTTGTTTAGTTTTTTTATGGATGGGGTGGTTAGGGAGGTGAATGCAAGAGTTTTGGAGAGAGGCACAAGTATGCAGTCTGTTGTCGATGAGAGGGTTTGAGAAGTGAGTCGGTTGTTGTTCGCTGATGATACAGCACTGGTGGCTGATTTGGGTGAGAAACTGTAGAAGTTGGTGACAGTTTGGTAAAGTGTGTGAAAGAAGAAAGCTGAGAGTTAATGTGAATAAGAGCAAGGTTATTAGGATCAGTAGGGTTGAGGGACAACTTTATTGGGAAGTGAGTTTGAATGGAGAAAAACTGGAGGTAGTGAAGTGTTTTAGATATATGGGAGTGGATTTAGCTGTGGATGGAACCATGGGGAAGGGGGCAAAGGTTCTGATAGCTTTGAAGAGTGTGTGTAGGGCAAGAACGTTGTCTCAGAGGGTAAAATTGGTTATGTTTGAAGGAATAATTGTTCCAATAATGTTATTTGGTTGCGAGGCATGGGCTATAGATAGGGTTGTGCGGAGGAGGGTGGATGTGTTGGAAATGAAATGTTTGAGGACAGTATGTGGTATGAGGGGGTTTGATTGAGTAAGTGATGAAAGGGTAAGAGAGATGTGTGGTAATAGAAAGAGTGTGGTTGAGAGAGCAGAAGAGGGTGTGTTGAAATAGTTTGGTCACATGGAGAGAATGTGTGAAGAGAGATTGACAAAGAGGATATATGTGTTTGAGGTAGAGGGAGTGTGGAGAAGCTAGATACCAAATTGGAGGTGGAAGGATGGAGTGAAAAGGATTTTGAGCTATCGGGGCCTGAACATGCAGGAGGGTGAAAAACTTGCAAGGAATAGAGTGAATTGGAATGATGTGGTGTACTGGAGTTGACATGTTGTCAATGGATTGAACCAGGGCATGTGAAGCATCTGGGGTAAACTATGGAAAGGCCTTTGGGGCTTGGATGTGGAAAGGGAGCTATGGTTTTGATGCATTAGACATGACAGCTAGAGACTGAGTGTGAACGAATGTGGCCTTTGTTGTCTTTTCCTAGTGCTACCTCGCGTGCGTGTGGGGAAGGGGGGTGCCATTGCATGTGTGGCAGGGTGGTGACGGGAATAGCTAAGGGCAGCAAGTATGAATATGTACATGTGTATTTATGCATTTGTCTGTGTATGTATATGTATATGTGTGTGTGTATGTATATACATGTGTATGTGGGTGGGTTGGGCCATTCTTTCGTCTGTTTCCTTGTGCTACCTTGCTAACGCAGGAGACAGCAACAAAGTATAATAACATCAATAGACAATTTACAAACACTTTACAAACAGGTTACAGGCAAATATTACTGTACAGTGAAGGGTGGGAGTGTGTGAGGGAGACTAGATAGAATTTTTAAAGGGCTTGCACACAGCACTTTTTGGCAGGGCTGCTGAGTGATAACTAATGCACTTATGATGTATGCTTCATAGGATTTCCTTATACAATAGTACCCCAGTTAGCACTCAGGATATGTTCCCAGAAAATGGAGCACTAATTGAAACAGCTCTCTATGTGGTCATTATGCCATTGCATACATGGAAATGTGTTCCTAATGATGTTATTTTTTACCTATGAGATGAATACAGCATTGTAGATGAGGGTTGCAGGAACTAGTAAATTCAGATTTTTACAGTAACATATCTTTACTAATTGATGATTACCAAATAAGCAATAAACAATATTGTATCTTGAATGAATGTCATTTGAAGAATAAAAATGATTGTAGTAGGAGATAAGCAGTGTTGGCAAGATGCATTGAGTGAGAGGAAGGTAAAAATGAGCGACAGTGTATCCCTTCAACATTACATTTCATAACATTTTAGAATATGGAGTGAGTAAGCAGAAAGTTGGGGGTGATTAGAAAAGTGAAGTGGAAGGGTGTGGTAACACGCATTGAGTGTGTTGCCAAGTGCTCCTTACTTTTAAGCTTTGCTTAACCTACCTCCTATTTTTTTGAACAAATTGTTCCTTGAATGAGTCACCTTCGTTGCTGTTAACTTCATGTTCTTCATGGCAGAAGCGTTCATCCTGCTTGCATTTTTAGTAATAGTTCTAACCATTGATGAAGCCATTTGGAAAGCATCACTTACATCAACCCAGTGCTCACCAGCTTCCAGCCACTTCAACACTTGTAGTTTTCCATCCAAAGAGAAGCTTTTCCTAAGTAACTTAGATGCATTAGTTTGCCATATCCCACACAAGATTAGAAAAACAGTTTAAAGTAGGATTGAAAAATCAGCAAATCAATAAGAATATGTGCACAGTGTAAGCATAGCAAAGTTTGTATTTTATTAACAGAGGAGAGAACTCGACTCTGACTGGATATGATCATGTGTGTGTAAGGTGCTCTGATTGATCAAACGAGTGTGAACAAAGAGAACTGCTCTTGCTGATTTGTTAGTGTTCAAACTAGTGACTTTTACTTCTATGGATTTTCATAATTTTTTCCACTAGAGTTAGAGTACCATGAGAGAGAAGGCTTTGCCAAATGATGCACCAAAATTTCATTCATGAATTGGAATTACTCGATTAAAGTTGACTTTTATTTTGTTTGAGTGACGTGACTGTCATGTCAGGTGCAAACTGGATGAGACAAGACATTGATGTGAAAGTCATATCATGAAGCATGAGGGTGTTAAAAGATCAGCATACCTCATAAAACTTGTTCTCAGGCATTTTGTTTGTAGTACATCCTCCCTTTTCCCCTTTTTTTTTGGAAAGGCAGCAGCAACTAAGGGCCTGATATGGAGGCTATTCAGAGCCCAAGACTCATATCCATGCAGCACTCCCATTTCTGCTTAAAGAGACTTCACCCTCACTTTCCACACACTCCTCGATTTACCTGGGATCATAGCCCCCTTCTCATTTCAGGCCCCCATGGTTCCATTCGTTGCCATGTCCGCTCCCTAGCACCTAAAACACTCCACTTCCTTTATGTCCACCTCATTCTAACTCAAACCATCCTATCTATTTCCCATGCTTTGCCTCATTACCTTACTCTTGTTCACGTTAACTCCGAACTTCCTTCTGCCACCCTACTCCTAGATTGTAACACTACCATCTCGGGCTTCACTTTGGAACTGTCACTAGAGCTGTGCTTTCTGTAAAGAACAACTGACTCACATCTTAGGCCCCACCCCTTTCCCCAAACCCTCTCAATAGTCTCTCTCACCACCCATCCAGGAACAGATTAAACAATTTATGGTGGCATCACATACTCTAGATGAATTAACCCTCTTTCCCTCACACTAATACACGCACCTTCCTCTTCTGTAAAAACTTTTCTACATTGCTTAGCTCTCCTCTCATACCTTATAATTGTAACACTTTGCATGAGATATCTATCTCAGTCATATCATATGCTCTGTCCATAAAATGATACATACCATTATGAATTGTTATGATGGAAACCTAAAGTATCCGTGTTTGTAGTGTTCTTTTTGTTTTGTTATAACTGTTCTTAGATGAACAGTAAGCCAATTAACTTTCCCCTTAGATATGGAGCAGTGAAAAGATAGATATTCAGAGCAGAAGCTCATAGTGTATAATTGTAACACTTTGCAATGAGATATCTATCTCAATCATATCATATGCTCTGTCCATAAAATGATGCATACCGTTATGAATGTTATAATGGAAACCCAAAGTATCGGTGTTTGTAGTGTTCTTTTTGTTTTGTTATAACTGTTCGTAGATGAATAGTAAGCCAATTAACTTTCCTCTTAGATATGGAGCAGTGAAAAGATAGATATTCAGAGCAGAAGCTCATAGTGTAGCACCCCCTCCATACACACGCACAAACATGTACTGTATCAAAAGGTGGTCTGAACTGTAGTTGATGAAATTCAACCTGTGCAAATATAAAGTATGTAATATGGATGGGACAGAGTGAAAGACAGCTTCATTATGATTATTATATATTACCTACCAGGAAGTAAGCTTCAGGATTCTGTGAAAGACCTGGGAGTAGACATCATCTCAAACCTGTTGCCAGTCCCATACTAGGAGAAAAGTTAAGGAGACAGACTGTATGCTGGCAAATATCATAATAATTTTCATGCATATGGTTAAGGAAATATTCAGCAAGCTGTTCATATCCGACATAGGGCCAGAACTTGAATATACTTCTCAGGTTGGTCACTGCACCTAAAGTAGCAAAAAAACCTCGTAGAGAAGGTCCAGAGGAGGGGAACAAAGATGGTACCAGAATGAAGAGAGTTAAGTTACAGAGAGAGGCTGAAGGCTGTAAATTTACCCACCTCTTAAGTTTTGAAAAGAGATCAGTGATGTGGATAGTGAACAGTTCTTTGAGAGTTGTAGGGATAGAACAATCAGAAGAGATGAGTGAAATTAAGTAAGAAACTTGCAAATAAGGATGTAAAGAAATACTTTTATAGCATAAGAGTGGTGACTGGGACAGATTGACTAAGGACATGGTTAATGGAGACAGCATTCATAGATTTAAGAGGTTGTATGATTGCAGAGAGTACTAAAGAGATGGTGCCCCATGAGTGTAAAACTCCTTCCCAATACATTACAAATAAGTACTTAACAGCATGCAGCAGGGAAAAGATCCAAGCAGTTATCCTTGTCACATTCAAGATTTGGATGGTCTACTGCTTATGAAGCCTATTATATGTAAGTAAGGGTGGGAGTAGAATATGAAAAGGGCATCTCTGAGTGGTTAAGTATTACCTAGCAGGTAATATGCCTCAGGATTTAGGAGTTGACATCATTCTTAACCTGTCGCCAGTCCCAGACTAGTATAAGATAAGGGAAATAAACTGTCTGCTGGCAAATATCAGAATAACTTTTTAAGTTTATGGATTAGGAAATATTTAGCAAGCTCTTCCAATTCTTCATATGGTCTTGTAAGGTTTGGTCACTGCACCTAAAGAAGCACAAAAAACTCATAGAGAAGATCCAGAGAAGGGCAACAAAGATGGTACCAGAAGTAAGGGAGCTAAGTTACAGGGAAAGGTTGGAGGCTTTAAATTTACCCACTTTGGTGGAGAGAAGAGTGAGTGGTGACATGAGCAGAGCCTCTAAGGTTTGAGGAGATCGATGATGTGGACAGTGAGCAGTTCTTTGAGAAATATAAGGATAGAGTAACCAGAATACAATAAATGAAATTGAATAAGAAACATTTAGTATGTGAAAAAATACTTTTATAGTATAAGGGTGGTGGATGAACAGAACAGAATGACAGAAGACATTGTTAATGCAGGCTGAATACATGAATTTAACTATGTTTATGATGGTGGAGAATATTCAAGAGGTGGGGCCCTTTGTGTGTTAACCCCCACCACCCCCCACTCCCACCCCACACTCTACCCCAATACAGTACGAAAAGGTAAATACACAGACACACATTTGGCAGGAGATGCCAAATGCAGCAAGAGGACAAACAACCCCAGCCAGTGCTGCAGAGAGTTTAGAAATATCAGACAATGGTAATGGTACAGTGAAAGTATTGTATACAAATGTTGATGGATTAGTTGTACATTGTATAGAGTTGGAATTTAAGGATCATGTAAGGGAAAATGCACACAACATTGTTGGAATAAATCTTATGAAAGCAATGAAATCTCATCTTTTCTGTCCAGAGGGGTACATCATATTAAGGAGGGAATGAGAAGATAAAGGAAGATGAGGGTTGGCTCTCCTGATACGAGATGACCTTGAGTGTCAGGAAGCAGAAATTGATGGGATCCATTCAGACACTATAATTGGAAAGAAATGGATGATTGTGTTGATGATATAGAATCCTCTAAAAAATAAAGAATTTTAATGATCCAGAACAAATATATATTGAAAAAAACAGTCTGGATGATACATGAAGTCGTAAATCATGCACTGCTGAGAAATTTAAAGTATTGATAATGAGCAGTATCAATAACAGGGTGATAGACTTGCAAGATTTGGATTCTCTTGATGACAGGGAACCATGGAGACACAAGTTACTAGAATGCGTACCAAAAAATATTCCATGGCAGCATGTCAGTGAAAAAAATATGATGAGAGGGACTGATTGCAGTGATATGGTATACAGGGATGTGCTGTTGGACTGAATCAGGGTATGTGAAGATTGTAGGGAACACTGTAGAAAGGCCTGTGGGGCTTGGTTGTGGATAGGGAGCTCTTGTTTCATTGCATTCCACATGACCACCAGAGAATGGCTATGAACAAATGAAGCCTCTTCTTAACATGTTCTTGGCACTACCCCACTAACATGGGAAGTGGTGAGCAAGTATGAAAGCAAAAGATAATTACAGTGAAAATTGTTATAACAGTGACAAAAGATTTTGAGTGATCAGGGCCTGAACATACAGGAGAGTGAGAGGCATGCAAGGAATAGAGTGAATTGGAACTTTGTGGTATATTGGGGTTAACGTGATGTCATTGGACTGAACCAGGGTATATGCAGTGTCTGGGGTAAACCATGGAAAGGTCTGTGGGGCCTGGATATGGATAGGGAGATGTAGTTTCGATGCATTACTCATGACAGCTAGACACTGATTGTGAACAAATGTAGCTTACTCTGTCTGTTTTCCTGGTGCTACCTCGCTGAAGTAGGGGGAAGCGATGCTGTTTCCTGTGGGGCAGGGTGGCGCCAGGAATGGATGAAGTCAAACAAGTATGAATATGTACATGTGTATATGTGTGTATGTGTATGTATATGTATTCATATGTTGATATGTATATGTGCATGTATGGGTGTTTATGTATATATGTGTGTGTATGAGTGGATGGGCTATTCTTTGTCTGTTTCCTAACACTACCTTGCTGATGCGGGAGACAGCGATGAAGTATTATATGATAAACAGTGACAATAGTAAGAGCAAAATTGGATGTCAGATATGTTAATCATCCACTAAGAGTATTGTGGAAATATTTCATGTTGTCCATAATCTTGGTATTAAAATGTGCAAAGGCATTCACATCCCCAAAATTATAAAGTCTGCAGGCAGATTTTGATAAGTTACCTATGAATTTTAGAAGCAAAGAATATGACATTATTTCTTTAGGATTGAGCATATGCCGTGTAACCCTTTATATGAGTATGTTTCTGCTGCAGAGAGGACAGAGATATTTGATCAACATCCAGAGTTCTCCAAACCTTTAAGTGTAAGAATAGAAAATTACCATTAATGAGATTGGTTTGGACCTAAACTTATTTCAAGAATTAATGAGATTGGTTTGGACTTAAACTTATTTCAAGAATTAATGAGATTGGTTTGGACTTAAACTTATTTCAAGAAGCAAGTTTTGCTTGGTTCTCCCCTTGGAAGGTTCCTGCAGTGAAACTTTGCAGGAACTGGATGAAACCAACCCAAAGCAACATTTCCTCTGTAATACAAAACAGTAAGTTTCTTAAGCATAATACTGTTAATACAAGCAAAATGAAGTAATTTACCAATGGCTCTAAATGTGATGATGGTGTAGGCTTTTCCCTAGTTATTGAAGAATATCATGCAGCAGATTTACCACGTGCATTGCAGAGCTGTATGGTATTCAGGATATGCTTGAGTTGAATGAGCAGTCTCATAACAGGTACTTTACAATATACTCCAATTCCCAAAGTGCACTTCAAGCTATATCAAACTGTTCTCTGGTGCATCCCATAGTTGAAAAAGTCCAAGACTTAATTGCAAGAACCCACTCAGAGCATAAGAGTGAAGGATTTTTTGGTCTTCTGGATGTGTTGGTATTAGTGGTAATGAAATAGAAGATAATGAGACTAATGCAGCTATATCTAGAGGTATACCTCACAGTGATTTATGATCAGAATACATTATTATGTTAGATGTAAATGTAATGAAGTATGGCATTCCTCCTTCACAAGGAATTACCATTTAAGGCAATTCTTTCTCAACTGAGGATGGGTCATACTGTGTTGACATATAGTCTCCTAATGGGAAGGATACCTACCCAAGCAAGTGACACCTGCAATTGCATTATCATGGAACATGCTGTGGATATTTGAAACAATTTTGTCTGTATCAATGGACTAATGGATTTTTTAAAAGTCAAAATATCTGATATTTTATGAATAGTTTGAATTTTCTAGATATCTCTTAAAGGAAACTAAAATATGTAAGCTAATGTGAATAGTTTCAAGTTTTTAGATATCTCATGCCTGCCAAAAAATGGTGAATAATCATCAGATTCTTGCACTTTACAAATTTAACAAAATACTTTACAAATTTAACAAAACAAGTCACATTAATTGGTAATATGAAGCTTATTGGAATGCATTTTATATATCATTTCCAATAATTTCATGTACCATTGTTGCTTTTTTATTGCTTGAAGCAGCTAATGTTGTAGCAGCTCAGAATCTGCATAAACTTATAATTCTGAAGTATATATATTTCAGTTTCCATAGTTGTTTGTTTTGTAATGATCACTGTTACAAAATTAACTCTCATATTTTCTTCTCTTTGCAGTGGAAGTAATTTCTCATCTTGGCGTTCGTGAAGTTAAAGCCAGGACATCTCTGCAGATGAACTATATATCTTAAGTTTTTTTTTTTTTTGCTTATAACAATTTGTTGAAATTTATGTTTCACACCTACATGCACAGGAAATAAGCTTCAAGTTTCTGTGTGTGTGAAGATTTGCATATCGACATCATCCCTGTTACCAGAGTCCCACATTGAGATTAATTAGAGACAAACTGTCTTCTTTAGATACCAGGATAACTTTCAAGTATATGGATAAGGAAATATTTAGCAATCTATTCATTTCCTACAAATGCCAAAACTAGAATATACTTCACAAGTTTGCTTACTGAACATAAAGAAGCATAAAGAGCAGACAGAGCTTAGCCAGGGGAAGGCTACAAAGATGGTACCAGAAATATTAAAGCTGGGTTAGGGGGAAAGGCTAGAGACTTTGAATATCCCCTCCTAGGAAGAGAGAAGAGTAAGGAGTGATCTGATGGCAACCTTTCTAAGTTTTTAAAACAAATTGATGATGCAAAGAAGTACTTTCATAGTACAAGTGATGGATGACTGGAATATAATGACTGAAGACATGGTTAATGCAGAAACGTGTAGAGTTTTAAAAAGTTGTCTGGTATTTGACAGTGTTCAAGAGATGGGTCCCCATGAGTGTATAACTCCCTCCCCACACAGGACAAATAGGTAATTACACACATACATATACATACATGGTTCAGACTTGGGACTTTGCTGCAAGCTGAGTAGCACCTAGGGTAGAAAGATAAGCTAACCAGGAGTTCACAAGATGTAAATCTCTTTAATATTGGCCAGAAGAAAGAACACATACCAAATAAAGAGGAAAGGGGAAAGAAAGAAGAAATACTCAGTAAAGGGTTACAAAAGGCAGTAGAATTACAAGATGCAGTCTCAGTGATAAGGAAAGAAGAAGAATTGGTGGTTATAATCAAGACATAAAGGGATGATCATCTATGGTTGTTTGACTTGGAATCATCTGGAAACAGAAGTCAACTCAAGGGTCATGAAAGGTGTCATGAAACGAAAGAGGAACTTAGGATCTGAGCTTTATTGTGAGTGCAAGCAGTTGATGCTTTCAGGGTGAAATCATCGTACACTTTGTCGCTGTGTCTAGCGTTTCTAACAGTGTGAGCACCAACAACCTTTCATATTGTGCTTTAGGCTACCTTTAGGGAACAATATTCTTTCTTTACCCCTCTTAGCTGTCACTTTCTTATGGGAATTTTGTTTCTGCATGCTGTATTTCTTACATTTTTGCTTGAAGATGGGTGGCTCTCACCTTTCCAAGGAGGAGAAAGCTTGGCTTCTTGCCTAGAAACAAGAAATTGTGGGTACACCTTAGAGTTTTAGTGCAATGGGCACTCATATTGCACAATCAGGCAGCTGCTTGCCAGTACCTGTGACCTCCCTGACAAAATTATCCCACCAAAACCTATCCCTGGTTGCCCAAGGAACACTCCTAGATCTACAGATAACATCCTGAAATGAGAAGTATTGAAGCAACCCCACATATCAGTTGCCAAACTCAAGAACAGCCTTCGAAAACTAGGAAACATCTCTCAAAGAACCAGTCAACATCGCATGCAAAAGGACCTTCACATTTTCTTCCACAAGTCACCTACCAAATTCCTGCCCACAAAGAAAATGAAATGCGAACAACTTGCATTTGCAAATGAATAGGAGTGGAGGAGTAACAGTGGAGTAAGGTGATGTTTTCCGATGAAAGTTCCTTCAAATGTCTGCAAACAAGGCTGGGTAGGGAAAGGCAGCTAAAGGGTGCTGGTCGGTATGATATGTTTCACAATGAAGACCGTGAAATGTCCAGAAAGTGTGATAATCTTGGGTTGCTCTGGTATTGCACTTGGTAGGGGTGGGTTGTATTTATCTGAAAACAATGTAATTAATGGAGAGCAGTACAATAGGTGATAGAGGACCATTTGCTTCCTTTTTACGAGGTTTATGGGTGTGATTATGCTGGATAGTGCCCCCTGCCATAAGGCTAGAAAGTTAATGGACTGGTTATCTTAGAATAATATTTTCAACAACTGGATTGGGCTGGAAATTCTCCAGACCTTTACTCAATCAAGAACTGCTTGTGCCAGATGAAAGTAAATCAATCTTGCTTCCAACAACACCTCGTCAGTGCCTTACCTCATTCAGGAGATCAAGATCCTATGGCCCAAAAACATGGACCTAGATTGCCTCAGGAATTGTGCCAGTTCCTTGCCCAGATATCTGCAGATGGTAATTAAGGCCAAAGGAGAGATAACAAAGTACTAAAATGTGTGTATGACATTGTCTTTGAAAGTTTTAGGGGTGGACAAGGCTTTTTTTTGTGGACAATGTAAATTGGGAATTGAAGTTCATGAACCAGGAACTAGGCCTGTGTGTGAGAGGTTCAGTGAAATATAGTGGCATAGCATGAGTATCTCTAGTTTTGAATACAGATGGAATGGTAAGAAAGTGGAGAGAAAGGTTTGATAAAATATAATGAAAAACAAAGGAGTTTCACGTTGTGGTAAAGATATGAATGACACTCCAGCCAGCCAACATTTACAATGTATAAGAGAGCAAGAAATTATTACAACAGGATAAGAAGGAGGGAGCAAAGAAACTTTAAAAAGAATATTATGGACAAAGCAGGAGAAAATCCAAACAGGAGTTAAAAAGCAGCTAATTGGGGTAAGGGATTTAGAGGAAAGCATTGTTAAGGATGATGTAAGGATATGTGATTAACATAATCACAAGTTCAAAAGTGTTTTCACAGTGGAAGAAACTATAACCCCAAATCCACTGAGATGCTGAGATATCTAGAAAAGACATTAACAGGATGATAAAAGGTTGACCCATACAAGGGAAATGAAGAAAGGGCAAACATCATTTTTTTTTTTTTTTTTTTTTTTTTTTTTTATACTTTGTCGCTGTCTCCCGCGTTTGCGAGGTAGCGCGAGGAAACAGACGAAAGAAATGGCCCAACCCCCATACACACGTACATACACACGTCCACACACGCAAATATACATACCTACACAGCTTTCCATGGTTTACCCCAGACGCTTCACATGCCTTGATTCAATCCACTGACAGCACGTCAACCCCTGTATACCACATCGCTCCAATTCACTCTATTCCTTGCCCTCCTTTCACCCTCCTGCATGTTCAGGCCCCGATCACACAAAATCTTTTTCACTCCATCTTTCCACCTCCAATTTGGTCTCCCTCTTCTCCTCGTTCCCTCCACCTCCGACACATATAACCTCTTGGTCAATCTTTCCTCACTCATTCTCTCCATGTGCCCAAACCATTTCAAAACACCCTCTTCTGCTCTCTCAACCACGCTCTTTTTATTTCCACACATCTCTCTTACCCTTACGTTACTTACTCGATCAAACCACCTCACACCACACATTGTCCTCAAACATCTCATTTCCAGCACATCCATCCTCCTGCGCACAACTCTATCCATAGCCCACGCCTCGCAACCATACAACATTGTTGGAACCACTATTCCTTCAAACATACCCATTTTTGCTTTCCGAGATAATGTTCTCGACTTCCACACATTTTTCAAGGCTCCCAAAATTTTCGCCCCCTCCCCCACCCTATGATCCACTTCCGCTTCCATGGTTCCATCCGCTGACAGATCCACTCCCAGATATCTAAAACACTTCACTTCCTCCAGTTTTTCTCCATTCAAACTCACCTCCCAATTGACTTGACCCTCAACCCTACTGTACCTAATAACCTTGCTCTTATTCACATTTACTCTTAACTTTCTTCTTCCACACACTTTACCAAACTCAGTCACCAGCTTCTGCAGTTTCTCACATGAATCAGCCACCAGCGCTGTATCATCAGCGAACAACAACTGACTCACTTCCCAAGCTCTCTCATCCCCAACAGACTTCATACTTGCCCCTCTTTCCAGGACTCTTGCATTTACCTCCCTAACAACCCCATCCATAAACAAATTAAACAACCATGGAGACATCACACACCCCTGCCGCAAACCTACATTCACTGAGAACCAATCACTTTCCTCTCTTCCTACACGTACACATGCCTTACATCCTCGATAAAAACTTTTCACTGCTTCTAACAACTTGCCTCCCACACCATATATTCTTAATACCTTCCACAGAGCATCTCTATCAACTCTATCATATGCCTTCTCCAGATCCATAAATGCTACATACAAATCCATTTGCTTTTCTAAGTATTTCTCACATACATTCTTCAAAGCAAACATCATACCTGTCTTTAATTTAAGATGGGGAACTGGCACTGAACTATGGACCAGTCTCACTTACGAGTGAGGTGTGTAAGGCACTGGAAAAGTTAGATAAAAAGTAAATAGATGACTTGCTCCTGTGGAGAAATTACCTAAGTGAGAGACAGCATGGCTTTAGAGAAAGGAAGTCATGGTAACAACCATCTTAGATTTCCTTGAAAGAGTGAGCTTTGTCTTAGTCATAAGATAAGGCTAGTTGAATTATATGTATTGACTGCCAGGAAGTCTCTGACACTGTGCTGCATATGAGGCTGATTAAGCAACTGGATCACCTGACAGGAAAAAAGGGAGCTTTTTCAGTGAATATAAGATTATCTCAGTGGAAGGGGACAGAGAATGAATGTGCAAGGAGCCTTCTCAAAACTGGTTAAGGTGACCAATCAATGGAGTCCCACAGAGATGTGTACTGGGACCATTACTCTTTTTGAAGGTATGGACTCTCACCTGAATATGCTTGCATCAACTTACAAGGGAACCTAAACATACCCCAAAGTTGGTATTATACATTTTTTTGAACTTGTGTCTGAATAAATGTAAAGTAACGGAGATAGGACAGAGTGGAAGAAGGCCTCAATAAGATTTTTTTCTAGCAGGAAATGAGCTTTAGGATTCTGTGTGTGAAAAGGATGTGTGAGTCAGCATCATCCCTAAAATGTTGACTAGAGTTCATATCCTACAAAAGATTAAAATTAGAATATGTTCCACAAGTTTGGTCAGTGCACTTAAAAAATCACCAAGAGCTTTTGGACAAGGTTCAGAGGAAGATAACAAAAATAATATCAAAATTAAGAGCTGAGTTACAGGTAAAGGCTAGATACTATTTGCCCTCCATGGAAGAAAAAAGAATGAGGTGATCTGATCATGACCTGTAAGTTTTTAAAACAGATTGATGGCATTGACAGTGAACAAGTCTTCAAGAGATGTAAGGCCAGAGCAGCAAGAAAACAAAACATGATATTGAGCAAGAAACTTGCTAAGAAAAATTTAAAGAAGTACTTTTATAGCATACAAGTGGTGGATGAATGGAATAGGTTGGCTGAAGACAAGGTTGATTCAGACAATGTACATAGATTTAGAAAGTTGTATGATAGTAGAGAATTTTGAAGATTTAGGGACCCATGAGTGTGAAACTCCATCCCCATGCAGTTTTATTTATTAATTTATTAATTTAATTAACACAACCAATCTCTGTGACATATTCTTGGTGTTACCCAGGACCTCTCTAAAGGCTCCTGTGCTCAAAGCTGCATTACTTACAGTAGCAGGGAAATGTAGACTTTAAAGTGAGAGGTTCTTTGATGAGACTGCACTCCCATTGATATGACCTTGCCAAAGGTGACTTCCCCGTATGGTTTAACCTCTTGCAGAAGGAGCCTGGTAACTTTCCCTATACAGTACAAATTGTGAATTAGAAACAGGTAATCTCACCAGTTAGTTGGAGTAGAAAGGAGATTTTAGGAACAGCTGAGATATGAAGAAAAACCATTGATGAAATACTGAAATGTCTTGACTATATAAGGCTCATTTTTCTGATGAGATTTTGCTGTGTGCTGAAGATATTTGCAGCTACACAAGATATACCATTTGAAATACCATTCATGATGTTGCTTGAGAGAGGCAAAGTGCCAAGGGAGTGGAGACCATGAACAGACAATGAACTGCAGACAGGTCTCACTGACCATTGTGATCTACAAGGTTTTGGAAAAGGTAATTAGAAAGCCAGTGAATTACATTCTATGGAGGAGAGATTATCTGAATGAAAGACAGCACAGTTTTAAGGAAAGTCATATCAAGAAGCTTGGACATGGAGCTTGTTTGACAAGATGTGAAGAAGTACTGGTTTCATTTACAGGTGGTGATTGTTTGGAGTGAACACTTATGAAGGTATAAATGTAGGCAGTATAAGCATTAAATAAGCTACTTGATGGTAAAGTTTAAGAAATGGGGATCTTAAAGTGAAGAATTCTTGCCCTATACTGTATAAGTAATTACACAAACAGACACGTAAATCAGTTACAAATATAATCTTACAAAGATATCCACTCTCACACCCTTTTATCAACCAACTAATCCATCAAACATTCACAAACCCTCAAAATTTTTATCTTCCAACCTTCACATGTAAGAAAAACAAAGTTGTAAATTATAGTAAAAAGAAGTGTTTGAACATATAAATTTGTGTTGATTAGCAGTATTCATTCACTTGATTTGTTTAAAGTATGATATGAAGTTGTCTGAAGGTGTATATTTTCAAGAGAAGAAAATGGTTCTAAAAATGGATATTCCTGTGATATTTTTTTTAGGAAGTTTTAGGTAATCATATTTTAATGCAGACTATAAAATCATGATTCTTTAGAAATAACAGTGATGATATTCTATATGTAAGGTAACAATAAAATAAAAGGTTCTGAAAATTGTCTCACTTGCCTTTAAAAAGTCCACAATTTGACCTTCCAGTAGATGTGAGAAATGAGTGATTAGTATATCTGTTTTATGATTTTCCAAAAAGATAAACCTTGGTGATCTTTTACTACTCCATGACAAATTTTAGTATAAGAAGTGAGCATTGTCATTATCTAAGATGTTTTATCATTGATTTAATTGAATAAACTTTAAACTGTTAACCTTAGTTATTCAGCCCATTTGGAGTGATTTGTCTTAAGATGAGATAGTTCTCAACTGTTTGCTTTGTTTTCTTTTCCATTCCAACTCTGTAATGTGAATTGATAGGGGTGGAAGAGATGAAATTAAAAATTTTGCCAAGAAATTTATGTATCTCCATTGATTATACTGTTTCCAATATTTCCCAGAAAAATAGGGGAGCAACTCTTATTATTTGCTTTGTCGCTGTCTCCCGCATTAGCGAGGTAGCACAAGGAAACAGATGAAAGAATGACCCAACCCACCCACATACACATGTATATACATACACGTCCACACACGCAAATATACATACCTATACATCTCAACGTATACATATATATACACACACAGACATATACATATATACACATGTACATAATTCATACTGTCTGCCTTTATTCCTTCCCATCGCCTGTTCCTATTGGAACTCTCTCAAAGGGGTGGCCACGGCAATCAAGTCTCCATAACTAAAGAACTCCGGTGCCACTTCTTATCCTTTAGTGCCTCACCCTTAACTGACCACTGGTAGAGGGCAAGTCTAGCGCAGTGTTTGCAGAGGCTCCTATCTTATGTTCCTAATGATTACTTTTGTTTAATATTACTTATCCCAGAAAAATGCCTGATGAATCTTATATATCGAAATAATGCAGTATGATTACCTGCATTTGTCAAATATGTATGTATGCACGTATTATTATGATTTTTTTTCGCAAATACCTATCATTTCCCATGTCAGAAAGGTAGCACCAGGAACAGATGAAGTAGCCTCATTCATCCACATCCATTATCTAGCTGTCAGGTATAATGCAACAAAACCAGAGTCCCATATCCACAGTCAGGCCCGGTATACCTTTCTGTGGTTTCCCTTTGACCACTTCATATGCTGTGGTTCAGCCCATTGACAGTATTTTATGCCTTGTAAATTATATTGATACAATTCATTGTCCCTTGCTCACCTCGTACACTCCTACATGTTCAGTCTCCATGTCTTCAAACCATCTTTAACTCCATCCTTCAACCTCCTCCATGTTTTGATTTTTTCCTCTCTCTCTTCCACTTGTGATGTGTATATCCTTTGGGTCATCCTCTTTGTATCTCCAAACCATTTTAGCACACCTTTAATTCTCACAGACATACTACCCTTACTACGCCTCTCTCTCTCACCATCATTTCTTCTTTGATCAGGCCTCCCTACACAACATATTGTTCTCAAAACATTTGATTTACCATCAAACAACCACACATGCTTCCACTCACTGCCATATGCACTCCTTGGTATCTAAAGCACTCCCTTTCCTCTCAATTTCTTTCCATTCAAACTCACACTTGGGATAACGTCTCTTTTCACTACCAAATCTATTAACCATGCTTTTATTCACATTTACTTTCAACTTTCTCTTTTCACACACTCCCAAATGCAGACACCAGCTTGTTCAGTTTCTTACTCAAATCTGATATCGTATATTTTTTTCTTTCGTAATTGATGGCCATTTCCTGCATCAGTGAGGTATCACCAGTAACAAAGCAAGAAAGGCCACATTCACTCATATCCATTCTCTAGCTGTCATGTTTAGTACACCGAAACTGCAACCCTATAGACCTTTCCATGGTTCCTTTCAGACACTTCACATACCCTAGTTTGGATCATTCACATCACGTCAACCCATGTATACCACATAGTTCCACTTCAATGTATCCCATGCACACCTTTCACCCTCCTGCATGTTCAGGGCCAGAGTACTCAACACTTTTGTCACTCCATCCTTCCATTTCTAACTTGGATTTTCCGTTCTCCTTGACCCCAGTACTTCTAACACATGTATGCTCTTTTGTCAACCTCTACTCACTCATCTATCCCTGTGGCCAAACCACACACTTTTACTTACCACATCTCATATTACCACATTTCATATCAAACACATCCACCCTCCTCTGCACATTATCTATTACCCATGTTAATGTGCTAGGAGGGACAGCTAGAGGGATGTCTGATCATTATCTTGTGGAGGCAAATGTGAAGATTTGTAGAGGTTTTCAAAAACGAAGAGAAAATGTTGGGGAGAAGAGAGTGGTGAGAGTAAGTAAGCTTAGAAAGGAGACTTGTGTGAGGAAGTACCAAAAGAGATTGAGTGTAGAAGGGCAAAAGGTGGGAGCAAATGACATGAGGGGAGTGGGAGAGGAATGAGATGTACTTAGGGAAGCAGTGATAGCATGTGCAAAACATGCATGTAGCAATGAGAAATGTGGGAGAGGGGCAGATTAGAAAGGGTAGTGAGTGGTGGGATGAAGAAGTAAATTTGTTAGTGAAAGAAAAAGAAAGGTGTTTGGACAATACTTTCAAGGAAGGAGTGCAAATGTCTGGGAGACATACAAAAGAAAGTGGCAGAAGGTCAAGAGGAAGGTGCAAGGGTCCAAAAAGAGGGCAAATGAGAGCTGGGGTGACTAAAAAGATGTTTTGGGAGGAGGTGAATAACATGCTTAAGACGAGAACAAATGGGAACAACGGTGAAGAGGGGAAATAATAGCAGGTAGTGATGGCATGAGGAGATGAATTGAGTATTTTGATGGTTTGTTGAATCTGTTTGATGATAGAGTGGCAGAGGTAGGATGTTTTGGTTGGGATGGTGTGCATAGTGCCATTGTACAAAGGCAAATGGAATAAAAGTGATTGTTCAAACTACAGAGGCATAATTTTGTTGAGTATTCCTGGGAAATAATATGGGAGGGTATTGATTGAGAGGGTGAAGGCATGTACATAACATCAGATTGAGGAAGAGCAGTGTGGTTTCAGAATTGGTGGAGGATGTCTGGATCAGGTGTTTGCTTTGAAGAATGTAGTGAGAAATACTTAGAAAAACAAATGGATTTGTATATAGCATTTATGGATCTGGAGAGGGCATATGATAGGGCTGATAGAGATGATTTGCGGAAGGTCTTAAGAAATCCACACTGCTCCCCAGTCTGATGCTCTGTGCATGCCTTCACCCTCTCAATCAATACCCTCCCATATAATTTCCCAGGAATACTTAACAAACTTATACCTCTGTAATTTGAACACTCACCTTTATCCACTTTGCTTCTGTACAATGGCACTATGCATGCATCCCGCCAATCCTCAGGCACTTCACCATGAACCATACATACACTGAATATCCTCACCAACCAGTCAACAATAGTCACCCCCTTTTTTAATAGATTCCACAGCAATACCATCCAAACCTGCCGCCTTGCCGGCTTTCATCTTCCACAAAGCTTTCACTACCTCTAATCTGTTTACCAAAACAAAATCCTGACCCTCTCACTTCGCACACCACCTCGACCAAAACACCCTATATCTGCCACTCTATCGTCAAACACTTTCAACAAACCTTCAAAATACTCACTCCATCTTCCTCTTACTTCACCACTCCTTGTCATTACCTCCCCATTAGTCCCCTTCACCGATGTTCCCATTTGTTCTCTTGTCTTATGCACTTTATTTACCTCCTTCCAAAACATCTTTTTATTCTCCCTAAAATGTAATGATACTCTCATTTGCCCTCTTTTTCACCTCTTGCCTCTCTCTTTTAAACATCTCCCAGTCATTTGCACTATTTCCCTACAAAAATCGTCCAAATGCCTCTCTCTTCTCTTTCACTAACAATCTTACTTCATCCCACCACTCACTATCCTTTCTAATCTGCCCACCTCCCACCTTTCTCATGCCACAGGCATCTTTTGCACAAGCCATCAGTGCTTCCCTAAATGCATCCCATTCCTCCCTCACTCCCCTTACGTCATTTGCTTTCACCTTTTTTCATTCTGCTCTCAATCTCTCCTGGTACTTCCTCACACAAGTCTCCTTTCCAAGCTCACTTATTCTCACCATTCTCTTCTTTTCTGAAAACTTCTACATATCTACACCTTCGCCTCCTCAAGATAATGATCAGACATCCCTCCAGTTGCTCCTCTCAGCACATTAACATCCAAAACCCTCTCTTTGATGCGCCTGTCAATTAACACATAATCTAATAATGCTCTCTGGCCATCTCTCCTACTTACATACATTTACTTATGCATATCTCTCTTTTTAAACCAGGTATTTCCGATCAGCAATCCTTTTTCAGCACACAAATCTACAAGCTCTTCACCTTTTCCATTTACAACACTGAACACCCCATGTACACCAATTATACCCTCAACTGCCACATTACTCACCTTTCCATTCAAATCACCCATCACTATAACCCGGTTTCGTGCATCAAAGCTGTTAACACCCTCACTCAGCTGCTCCCAAAACACCTTCCTCTCATGATCTTTCTTCACATGACCAGGCATATAGGCACCAACAATCACCCATCTCTCTCCATCCACTTTCAGTTTTACCAATATCAATGTAGAGTTTCCTTTTTACATTCTTTCACTTACTCTCACAACTCCTGCTTCAGGATTTGTGCTACTCCTTCCTTTGCCCTTGTCCTCTCACCAACCCCTGACTTTACTCCCAAGACATTCCCAAACCACTCTTTCCCTTTACCCCTGAGCTCTGTTTCACTCAGAGCCAAGACATCCAGGTTCCTTTCCTCAAACATACTACCTATTTCTCCTTTTTTCTCATCTTGGTTACATCCACACTCATTTAGACACCCCAATCTGAGCCTTCGAGGAGGATGAGCATTCTCCGCGTGACTCCTTCTGTTTCCCCATTTAGAAAATTACAATACAAGAAGGGGAGGGTTTCTAGCCCCCGCTCTCGTCCCTTTTAGTCGCCTTCTACGACATGTGGGGAATGCTAAGAAAGTATTCTTTCTCCCCCATCCCTAGGGATATATATATATATATATATATATATATATATATATATATATATATATATATATATATATATATATATATATATTATTATACTTTGTCGCTGTCTCCCGCGTTTGCGAGGTAGCGCAAGGAAACAGACGAAAGAAATGGCCCAACCCCCCCCATACACATGTATATACATACGTCCACACACACAAATATACATACCTACACAGCTTTCCATGGCTTACCCCAGACGCTTCACATGCCTTGATTCAATCCACTGACAGCACGTCAACCCCGGTATACCACATCGCTCCAATTCACTCTATTCCTTGCCCTCCTTTCACCCTCCTGCATGTTCAGGCCCCGATCACACAAAATCTTTTTCACTCCATCTTTCCACCTCCAATTTAGTCTCTCTCTTCTCCTTGTTCCCTCCACCTCCGACACATATATCCTCTTGGTCAATCTTTCCTCACTCATCCTCTCCATGTGCCCAAACCACTTCAAAACACCCTCTTCTGCTCTCTCAACCACGCTCTTTTTATTTCCACACATCTCTCTTACCCTTACGTTACTCACTCGATCAAACCACCTCACACCACACATTGTCCTCAAACATCTCATTTCCAGCACATCCATCCTCCTGCGCACAACTCTATCCATAGCCCACGCCTCGCAACCATACAACATTGTTGGAACCACTATTCCTTCAAACATACCCATTTTTGCTTTCCGAGATAATGTTCTCGACTTCCACACATTCTTCAAGGCCCCCAGAATTTTCGCCCCCTCCCCCACCCTATGATCCACTTCCGCTTCCATGGTTCCATCCGCTGCCAGATCCACTCCCAGATATCTAAAACACTTCACTTCCTCCAGTTTTTCTCCATTCAAACTCACCTCCCAATTGACTTGACCCTCAACCCTACTGTACCTAATAATTAACCTTGCTCTTATTCACATTTACTCTTAACTTTCTTCTTCCACACACTTTACCAAACTCAGTCACCAGCTTCTGCAGTTTCTCACATGAATCAGCCACCAGCGCTGTATCATCAGCGAACAACAACTGACTCACTTCCCAAGCTCTCTCATCCCCAACAGACTTCATACTTGCCCCTCTTTCCAAAACTCTTGCATTTACCTCCCTAACAACCCCATCCATAAACAAATTAAACAACCATGGAGACATCACACACCCCTGCCGCAAACCTACATTCACTGAGAACCAATCACTTTCCTCTCTTCCTACACATACACATGCCTTACATCCTCGATAAAAACTTTTCACTGCTTCTAACAACTTTCCTCCCACACCATATATTCTTAATACCTTCCACAGAGCATCTCTATCAACTCTATCATATGCCTTCTCCAGATCCATAAATGCTACATACAAATCCATTTGCTTTTCTAAGTATTTCTCACATACATTCTTCAAAGCAAACACCTGATCCACACATCCTCTACCACTTCTGAAACCACACTGCTCTTCCCCAATCTGATGCTCTGTACATGCCGTCACCCTCTCAATCAATATCCTCCCATATAATTTACCAGGAATACTCAACAAACTTATACCTCTGTAATTTGAGCACTCACTCTTATCCCCTTTGCCTTTGTACAATGGCACTATGCACGCATTCCGCCAATCCTCAGGCACCTCACCATGAGTCATACATACATTGAATAACCTTACCAACCAGTCAACAATACAGTCACCCCCTTTTTTAATAAACTCCACTGCAATACCATCCAAACCTGCTGCCTTGCCGGCTTTCATCTTCCGCAAAGCTTTCACTACCTCTTCTCTGTTTACCAAATCATTTTCCCTAACCCTCTCACTTTGCACACCACCTCGACCAAAACACCCTATATCTGCCACTCTATCATCAAACACATTCAACAAACCTTCAAAATACTCACTCCATCTCCTTCTCACATCACCACTACTTGTTATCACCTCCCCATTTGCGCCCTTCACTGAAGTTCCCATTTGCTCCCTTGTCTTACGCACCCTATTTACCTCCTTCCAGAACATCTTTTTATTCTCCCTAAAATTTAATGATACTCTCTCACCCCAACTCTCATTTGCCCTTTTTTTTCACCTCTTGCACCTTTCTCTTGATCTCCTGTCTCTTTCTTTTATACATCTCCCACTCAATTGCATTTTTTCCCTGCAAAAATCGTCCAAATGCCTCTCTCTTCTCTTTCACTAATACTCTTACTTCTTCATCCCACCACTCACTACCCTTTCTAATCAACCCACCTCCCACTCTTCTCATGCCACAAGCATCTTTTGCGCAATCCATCACTGATTCCCTAAATACATCCCATTCCTCTCCCACTCCCCTTACTTCCATTGTTCTCACCTTTTTCCATTCTGTACTCAGTCTCTCCTGATACTTCCTCACACAGGTCTCCTTCTCAAGCTCACTTACTCTCACCACCCTCTTCACCCCAACATTCACTCTTCTTTTCTGAAAACCCATACAAATCTTCACCTTAGCCTCCACAAGATAATGATCAGACATCCCTCCAGTTGCACCTCTCAGCACATTAACATCCAGAAGTCTCTCTTTCGCACGCCTGTCAATTAACACGTAATCCAATAACGCTCTCTGGCCATCTCTCCTACTTACATAAGTATACTTATGTATATCTCGCTTTTTAAACCAGGTATTCCCAATCATCAGTCCTTTTTCAGCACATAAATCTACAAGCTCTTCACCATTTCCATTTCCAACACTGAACACCCCATGTATACCAATTATTCCCTCAACTGCCACATTACTCACCTTTGCATTCAAATCACCCATCACTATAACCCGGTCTCGTGCATCAAAACCACTAACACACTCATTCAGCTGCTCCCAAAACACTTGCCTCTCTTGATCTTTCTTCTCATGCCCAGGTGCATATGCACCAATAATCACCCACCTCTCTCCATCAACTTTCAGTTTTACCCATATTAACCGAGAATTTACTTTCTTACACTCTATCACATACTCCCACAACTCCTGTTTCAGGAGTATTGCTACTCCTTCCCTTGCTCTTGTCCTCTCACTAACCCCTGACTTTACTCCCCAGACATTCCCAAACCACTCTTCCCCTTTACCCTTGAGCTTCGTTTCACTCAGAGCCAAAACATCCAGGTTCCTTTCCTCAAACATACTACCTATCTCTCCTTTTTTCACATCTTGGTTACATCCACACACATTTAGGCACCCCACTCTGAGCCTTCGAGGAGGATGAGCACTTCCCGCGTGACTCCTTCTTCTGTTTCCCATTTTAGAAAGTTAATACAAGGAGGGGAGGATTTCTGGCCCCCCGCTCCCGTCCCCTCTAGTCGCTTTCTACGAGACGCGAGGAATACGTGGGAAGTATTCTTTCACCCCTATCCCCAGGGATAATATACATATATATATACATATACACATACACACACATACACATACATACGCACATATACACACACACACACATACACATATATACATATGAAAAATGTAAGAAACAATTTAGAAAACTGAAACTTCTAGCTTGAAATGAATGAAAAAAATGAATGTCACATAATGGTTCAACCTCTGGCTATGGAAAAAAGAAAATGTATAATTTATTTACACAAACGTCAATAGCAGATTTCATCAATTTAACCACTGTATCAATAAGCTTCAATGTCTAAGCTACATTTTTCTCCAATTTCACTATTTTCCTTCACATTTTCACTTGTGTCTGAAGGTTCTACTTCAAGAGTGATTGTTTTTCCAGTAAGGGTCTTCACATCTTGGTTACATCCACACACATTTAGGCACCCCACTCTGAGCCTTCGAGGAGGATGCTTTACTTGTGGTGCTGACTTCCCGTAAACGGTGGCTTGTGTGAGAGCAGCAGTTCCTAAGGTCCGGTTACATCCGCTCTTCTCTTTTCACACTCATATATATATATATATATATATATATATATATATATAGTGGTTTTGATGCACGAGACCGGGTTATAGTGATGGGTGATTTGAATGCAAAGGTGAGTAATGTGGCAGTTGAGGGAATAATTGGTATACATGGGGTGTTCAGTGTTGGAAATGGAAATGGTGAAGAGCTTGTAGATTTATGTGCTGAAAAAGGACTGGTGATTGGGAATACCTGGTTTAAAAAGCGAGATATACATAAGTATAGGTATGTAAGTAGGAGAGATGGCCAGAGAGCGTTATTGGATTACGTGTTAATTGACAGGCGCGCAAAAGAGAGACTTTTGGATGTTAATGTGCTGAGAGGTGCAACTGGAGGGATGTCTGATCATTATCTTGTGGAGGCTAAGGTGAAGATTTGTATGGGTTTTCAGAAAAGAAGAGTGAATGTTGGGGTGAAGAGGGTGGTGAGAGTAAGTGAGCTTGGGAAGGAGACTTGTGTGAGGAAGTACCAGGAGAGACTGAGTACAGAATGGAAAAAGGTGAGAACAATGGAAGTAAGGGGAGTGGGGGAGGAATGAGATGTATTTAGGGAATCAGTGATGGATTGCGCAAAAGATGCTTGTGGCATGAGAAGAGTGGGAGGTGGGTTGATTAGAAAGGGTAGTGAGTGGTGGGATGAATAAGTAAGATTATTAGTGAAAGAGAAGAGAGAGGCATTTGGACGATTTTTGCAGGCAAAAAATGCAATTGAGTGGGAGATGTATAAAAGAAAGAGACAGGAGGTCAAGAGAAAGGTGCAAGAGGTGAAAAAGAGGGCAAATGAGAGTTGGGGTGAGAGAGTATCATTAAATTTTAGGGAGAATAAAAAGATGTTCTGGAAGGAGGTAAATAAAGTGCGTAAGACAAGGGAGCAAATGGGAACTTCAGTGAAGGGCGCAAATGGGGAGGTGATAACAAGTAGTGGTGATATGAGAAGGAGATGGAGTGAGTATTTTGAAGGTTTGTTGAATGTGTTTGATGATAGAGTGGCAGATATAGGGGGTTTTGGTCGAGGTGTTCCTGTGTGTTCAAGCCCCGATTGCACAAAATCTTTTTCACACCTTCCACCTCCAATTTGGTTTCATGCTTCTTGTTCTCTCCACCTCTGACACATATATGTTCTTTGTCAACATCTCATTCATTCTCTCCATATGTCCAAACCATTTCAACACACCCTCTTCTGCTTTCTTAAGTTAACCATGCTCTTTATATTTCCACACCTCTCTCTTACCCTTTCATTCCTTACTCGATCAAACTTCCTCACACCATATATTGTCCTCAAACATTTCATTTCCAACACATCCACTCTCCTCCTTACAACTCTATCCATAGCCCTGCCTTGCAACCATATAATATTGGTGGAAGTACTATTCTTTCAAACATACCCATTTCTGCTCTCCAAGATAACATTCTCTCTTTCCACACATTCTTCATCACTCCCACAACCTTCACCCCCTCCCCCACCATGTGACTCACTTCCGCTTCCATGGTTCCATTCACTACTAATTTCACTCCCAGATATCTAAAATACTCCACTTCCTCCAATCTTTCTCCATTCTAACTTACATCCCAACTAACTTGTCCCTCAACCCTGTTGAACCTAATAACCATGCTCTTATTCACATTTACTATCAACTTTCTCCTTTCACACACTTTTCCAAACTCAGTCACCAACTTCTGCAGTTTCTCACTTGAATCAGCAACCAGTGTTGTATAACTGGAGAACAACAACTGACTCACTTCCAAGGTTTTCTCATCCCCAACAGACTGCATAGTTGCCCCTCTCTCCAAAACTCCTTCATTTACCTCCCTAACCACCCCCTCCATAAACAAATTAAACAACCATGAGGACATCACACACCTTTGCTGAAAACCAACCTTCTGAAAACCAATCACTCTCTTCTCTTCCTGCTCATACACACTCCTTACATCCTCGATAAAAACTTTTTACTGATTCTAGCAGCTCACCTCCCACACCATATACTCTTAAGACCTTCCACAAAGCATCTCTATCATCCTCATCATATGCTTTGTCCTGATCCATTAATGCTCTATTTATGGATCTGAAGGCATATATATATATATATATATATATATATATATATATATATATATATATATATATATATATACACTTTGTCGCTGTCTCCTGCGTTAGCGAGGTACTGCAAGGAAACAGATGAAAGAATGGCCCAACCCACCCACATACACATATATATACATACACGTTCACACACACACATATATATACCTATACATCTCAATGTATATATATATATATATATATATATATATATATATATATGGTAATATGGCAGTTAAAGTCTGAGAAACTTGAAAATTTCAGCAAAGTGCAGTGCTCAGATTTTCAAGTTCTTCGGATTTGAATGAAAATTTCTGTTTATATATTAATCCTTATGGTAGTTAAGTAATCAATGACCTTGAAAATCTGAGCAAAATGCAATTTTCTAGATTTTTTTAAAATCATGGATTTTATTGGAAATTTCTGCATAGATGCTATCAAGCGTGCTGAATAAGAATCTGTGGTCCAAGCCTAACATTACACCAATTAGTCGAGTAATTCTCCCCTATCCCTGGGGATAGGGGAGAAAGAATACTTCCCACGTATTCCCTGCGTGTCGTAGAAGGCGACTAAAAGGGAAGGGAGCGGGTGGCTGGAAATCCTCCCCTCTCATTTTTTTTTTTTTTTTTTTTTTTAATTTTCCAAAAGAAGGAACAGAGAAGGGGGCCAAGTGAGGATAATCCCTCAAAGGCCCAGTCCTCTGTTCTTAACGCTACCTCGCTAATGCGGGAAATGGCGAATAGTATGAAAGAAAAGAAAGATATATATATATATTTTTTTTTTTCATACTATTTGCCATATCCCGCATTAGCAGGGACTGGGCCTTTGAGGGAATATCCTCACATGGCCCCCTTCTCTGTTCCTTCTTTTGGAAAATTTAAAAAAAAAAAAAAAATGAGAGGGGAGGATTTCCAGCCCCCCGCTCCCTTCCCTTTTAGTCGCCTTCTACGACACGCACGGAATATGTGGGAAGTATTCTTTCTCCCCTAGCCCCAGGGATATATATATATATATATATATATATATATATATATATATATATATATATATATATATATTTATATATATACACACACACAGACATATACATATATACACATGTACATAATTCATACTGTCTGCCCTTATTCATTCCCGTCTCCACCCCACCACACGAAATGACAACTCCCTCACATGTGCGCGAGGTAGCGCTAGGAAAAAACAAAGGCCACATTCGTTCACACCCAGTCTCTAGCTGTCATGGATGGTAGTGCAGTAGAATTTATTAAAAAAGGGGGTGACTGTGTTGTTGACTGGTTGGTGAGGTATTTAATGTATGTATGGATCATTGTGAAGTGCCTGAGGATTGGCGGAATGCATGCATAGTGCCATTGTACAAAGGCAAAGGGGATAAAGGTGAGTGTTCAAATTACAGAGGTATAAGTTTGTTAAGTATTCCTGGGAAATAATATGGGAGGGTATTGATTGAGAGGGTGAAGGCATGTACAGAGCATCAGATTGGGGAAGAGCAGTGTGGTTTCAGAAGTGGTAGAGGATGTGTGGATCCAGTGTTTGCTTTGAAGAATGTATGTGAGAAATACTTAGAAAAACAAATGGATTTGTATGTAGCATTTATGGATTTGGAGAAGGCATATGACAGAGTTGATAGAGATGCTCTGTGGAAGGTATTAAGAGTATATGTTGTGGGAGGCAAGATGCTAGCAGCAGTGAAAAGTTTTTATCGAGGATGTAAGGCATGTGTATGGGTAGGAAGATAGTAAAGTGCATGTTGGTTTGCAGCAGGGGTGCGTGATGTCTCTATGGTTGTTTAATTTGTTTATGGGTGGGGTTGTTAGGGAGATGAATGCAATTGTTTTGGAGAGAGGGGCAAATATATAGTCTGTTGTGGATGAGAGAGCTCGGGAAGTGAGTCAGTTGTTGTTTGCTGATGATACAGCGCTGATGGCTGATTCGGGTGAAAGACTGCAGAAGCTGGTGACTGAGTTTGGTAAAGTGTGTGAAAGAAGAAAGCTGAGAGTAAATGTGAATAAGAGCAAGGTTATTAGGTACAGGAGGGTTGAGGGACAAGTCAGTTGGGAGGTAAGTTTGAATGGAGAAAAATTGGAGGAAGTGAAGTATTTTAGATATCTGGTAGTGGATTTGTTAGCTGATGGAACAATGGAAGTGGAAGTGAGTCACAGGGTGGGGGATGGGGCGATAGTTCTGGAAGCGTTGAAAAATGTGTGGAAGGCGAGAACATTATCTCAAAAAGCAAAAATAGGTATGTTTGAAGGAATAGTGGTTCCAACAATGTTATATGGTTGCGAGGCGTGGGCTATAGATAGGGTTGTTCGGAGGAGGGTGGATGTGCTGGAAATGAGATGTTTGAGGACAATATGTGGTGTGAGGTGGTTTGATCGAGTAAGTAATGAAAGGGTAAGAGAGATGTGTGGTAATAAAAAAAGTGTGGTTGAGAGAGCAGAAGAGGGTGTATTGAAATGGTTTGGTCACATGGAGAGAATGAGTGAGGAAAGATTGACCAAGAGGATATATGTGTCTGAGGTGGAGGGAACGAGGAGAAGTGGGAGACCAAATTGGAGGTGGAAGGATAGAGTGAAAAAGATTTTGAACGATCGGGGCCTGAACATGCAGGAGAGTGAAAGGCATGCAAGAAATAGAGTGAATTGGAACGATGTGGTATACCGGGATCGACGTGCTGTCAATGGATTGCTCCAACGCATGTCAAGCGTCTGGGGTAAACCATGGAAAGTTTTGTGGGGCTTGGATGTGGAAAGGGAGCTGTGGTTTTGGTGCATTTTACATGACAGCCTGAGACTGAGAGTGAATGTGGCCTTTGTTGTCTTTTCCTAGCGCTACCTCGCGCGCGTGCAGGGGGAGGGGGTTGTCATTCCATGTGTGAAGGGGTGGCGACGGGAATGAATAAAGGCAGCAAGTATGAGTTATGTACATGTGTATATATGTATGTGTCTGTGTATGTATATATATGTATACGTTGAAATGTATAGTTATGTATATGTGCGTGTGTGAACGTGAATGTATATACATGTGTATGTGGGTGTTTTGGGCCATTCTTTTGTCTGTTTTCTAGCGCTACCTCGCTAACGCGGGAGACAGCGACAAAGTATAATAATGATAATATATATTGGAAAGAGGGGCAAGTATGAAGTCTGTTGGGGATGAGAGAGCTTGGGAAGTGAGTCAGTTGTTGTTCGCTGATGATACAGCGCTGGTGGCTAATTCATGTGAGAAACTGCAGAAGCCGGTGACTGAGTTTGGTAAAGTGTGTGAAAGAAGAAAGTTAAGAGTAAATGTGAATAAGAGAAAGGTTATTAGGTACAGTAGGGTTGAGGGTCAATTCAATTGGGAGGTGAGTTTGAATGGAGAAAAACTGGAGGAAGTGAAGTGTTTTTAGATATCTGGGAGTGGATCTGGCAGCGGATGGAACCATGGAAGCGGAAGTGGATCATAGGGTGGGGGAGGGGGCGAAAATTCTGGGAGCCTTGAAGAATGTGTGGAAGTCGAGAACATTATCTCGGAAAGCAAAAATGGGTATGTTTGAAGGAATAGTGGTTCCAACAATGTTGTATGGTTGCGAGGCGTGGACTATGGATAGAGTTGTGCGCAGGAGGATGGATGTGCTGGAAATGAGATGTTTGAGGACAATGTGTGGTGTGAGGTGGTTTGATCGAGTAAGTAACGTAAGGGTAAGAGAGATGTGTGGAAATAAAAAGAGCGTGGTTGAGAGAGCAGAAGAGGGTGTTTTGAAATGGTTTGGTCACATGGAGAGAATGAGTGAGGAAAGATTGACCAAGAGGATATATGTGTCGGAGGTGGAGGGAACGAGGAGAAGAGGGAGACCAAATTGGAGGTGGAAAGATGGAGTGAAAAAGATTTTGTGTGATCGGGGCCTGAACATGCAGGAGGGTGAAAGGAGGGCAAAGAATAGAGTGAATTGGAGCGATGTGGTATACCGGGGTTGACGTGCTGTCAGTGGATTGAATCAAGGCATGTGTATGTCGGTGGGTTGGGCCATTTCTTTCGTCTGTTTCCTTGCGCTACCTCGCAAACGCGGGAGACAGCGACAAAGCAAAAAAAAAATATATATATATATATATATATATATATATATATATATATATATATATATATATATAACCTTTCCAATTTAGATGCCTCAAGTGCAGGTAAGAAACAAGGTAATGCCGCAGGGCCTATCGATGGGAATACTGTGCATATACTAGTAAACTTTTTTTTTACCTGTTCACTAAAAAAAAAAAAACAAAGTGCAGTTTAATATCCTTTTCTGATTTCCTAAAAGACATTTTAATCCATTCGAAATTTTTTTCAATTAATGTTACTCTCCACCTTAACGCGGTTTGTTGTTTAACTCCTAATTTCTTGTTTTATTCTAAAGGTATCTCAACTAGTCCTTTCTGCTTGTGCTGTACGCCCGCTTTCGTTATCCATTAGGTATGATATACTGGTGGTGGTCCAGGGTTTGTTGCCCCTCTGTAATAGCTTTTTCCTGTGGAAAACGGGTCTCCTGCTGCCTTAGTGTGTCCTCCAAGCATTCAGCTGCCTCATCCATATTTTCCGTACTCAATACCTGCCTCCAGTCAGCAGTCGTGACCCAATGGCCTGGCTTGCGCAGCAAGGAGTCAAGAAATGGGTGGTACGTGAGACGGGAGTCGTGTTTGGTATACTTAAGACCTACAGACGGCACAAGCTTACTGTTGGTGTAGAGTTAAGGCCTGTCTACACTAGCGGGCCTGATCGGCGGGTTTGCCCGTTAACGGGCAAATTCTAGCGGGCCTGCCCGTAAATGTTGTCCACACGACCGAAGTGATGAACAGCCGGGCCTGCACGACGATGTTGCCAGTAGCGGGTGGAGTGCGGTACGAGAACCATGGTGCCTAGCATTGTCAAGAAAAAGATTTTGTGCTCTATGATAATAGCTTTGTGTCTCAAGAAGAAAAAGAAGAAAAGGATATGGCTTAAAGATTGGTTAAAGAAAAGAAGTATGTTTGAAAGCACTGCAACAATACTTCATGAACTACAAAGTAGTGAGGAACACGACTTTATAAATTACCTGAGGATGAGTGTAAGCACTCTTTACATTTTGTTATCAAAGGTGGAGCCATACATAGTGAAGAAAGACACAGTTATGAGAAACAGCATTACAGCTTGTGTCCAAGTTTGACAATGAAGGTCTTGGATTATCACTGTCATGGAGGAAAATCAGGTCATAGAAGCACCACAAGTTAGGTACATAGATATCCTCACTCCCAGCTCCTGACTTCTGTGAATGTTTTACTCTCTTGCATTCACGCCAAAATTAGTTACACACCGTGTCTATTTTCTTTTTTATGTCATCCGTCGTAACGGAAGTATCATGCCCTCTCATCTCCGCAGCAATAGCCTTCACTGCTGTTATGCGTTTGTCTCTGTTCTTATAGCATTTCAACTTCACATTCCATAAACATGGAGTCTTACGATAAAGGTCAATCAAATTACTAGTAAGTGCTTTAGACCAAAAAATTGTTGGTGGCTCACTAGAGTTATCCTGGGCTGCCATCGTTAAATGTTCACTGTGCTACTATGCCGTGGGATGTGGGATGAAGGCCCGCTGTGGGTTCACGATATTATCTTGCGTCTGGCAGGGTAGAAACTCCAGCTACCGGGCACCAGCTCAGTGATTTCGCTCGGCGGACTTTCGGGCAATTTGATCGTTTGCCCGTCAAATATGCCCGTTAACGGGCAAGCCCGCCGATCAGGCCCGCTCGTGTAGACAGGCCTTTAGGCATCCGTCATTCTGAGGTCGATGGAGTTCTCGTGCGTGGCCTGAGTCTCAATACATCGTAGGTTTAGATTGTTACACAGTCGACAATAAGGTCATCGCAGTCGCCCATGACAGTCACATCTGTCACTATACTAGGAGAGAAGCGTGTCAACGGTGGTAATGTGATAATAAATGAGTTCCTCCTGAGTATTTGCTTGGGGGTGTAGGTGATAAAAACAATACACACTAACACGCATTTTCCTTATCTGTAAGGGCTAACATTGTTTAATCATCGTCCAGATGCACTCGGTATTATCATGTACCACAACGTTAACCTGTTGGTATGGCATTATGTCCTTCAGGTAAAGTGCTATACTCCCTCCCTTATTCTCCCTATCCTTGTGAAGGAGCTTAAAGTCAGTGTTCATAAAAAATCGCTGGTTTATTCACTGAAAACCATGTTTCACTCACTCCAATAATTGATTGTAATGTCATTATATTCGTGAACAAAATTCTTCATAAAGATTTCCAAGGCTTGGTGGGTTGAAGAGAAACAAGGTGGGTGGAGCAGTTTACGAGCGTTGGGAGCTACAGGGTACACGGGTTACCGAGGCTGGTGAGAAACAAGGTGGGTGGAGTAGTTAACGAGCGCTGGGAGAGGTTACAGGGTACACGGGTTACCGAGGCTGGTGAGAAACAAGGTGGTTGGAGCAGTTAACGAGCGCTGGGAGAGGCTACAGGGTACACGGGTTACCGAGGCTGGTGAGAAACAAGGTGGGTGGAGCAGTTAACGAACGTTGGGAGAGGTTACAGGGTACACGGGTTACCGAGGCTGGTGAGAAACAAGGTGGGTGGAGCAATTAACGAGCGCTGGGAGAGGTTACAGGGTACACGGGTTACATTCGTGAACAAAAAGCTTGCGTTAGAAATTTTGAGTTAGTGACTCGTGTCATAATATTTCGTTTGTTATGCTTGCCTCCTTGCCTGCCTCTGTCTTTAAAAGTACCGCCGTCTTTTAATACGACGATAGTTCTCACGTCAGGCTTACCGGACTTGCATATATCGAACTTTTAGCAGGAAACATCTTGAACGATACAGTGGCACTGTTTTATCAAACAGATTTGTGGCCATACTGTTCGTTCAGCACTACACAAAACCGGAAGCGGTCATTTATTGACTTTGATATCATATATCTCTTGAGAGCGGAAATTGTTTTGTTCGTCACTATCATGCGCACGTTCTCAAAGGTATCACGTATTTCATCTTAATTCGCTAAGAACCTTACCAGTGGAAGAGCCCACACAATACCCTGGCCACTGCTTGACAGCACCTTAGGGATAACGCTGGAGACGGCGAGAGAATTTACTTCCTTCCTGCTCCAGAAGTCCTTGCCATCTTTAAGAGGCTCCTGCAGCACTCAGGAAGCTAGCCATGCCCACTAGTCAGGACCAGAGGTAATGAAATTTTGTGTTGTGTGTGCGTTTAGAGTGCAGGGCACTGAAGTGGTAAATTGGTAAATGCTCGGTCTTCTTTATGGTTGTTGCATTGTGGGCATAAAGGATCTTAGGATATGCTGAAACGGTGTTTATAGTGTTGTAGTGATGGGTGGTATCTAGAGCGGGAGAGTGCTTCCTTATGTGTGTATATCTGGTGAGATGGAATATAGAACTGATTTGTGAGGTTGGTTGTTTAGTGCTTGTCGTGTTATGTCAGTATGCATATGTTTTGTCTGTGTTATACTTGTTAGTGGTGGGGGATCTGCTTTGTGAGTATAAATTACTGAAGTACGATGAAGGGATAAGCTTTTCATTTTCCCTTGAGGGTTGGTGGTTAGTTATAGAGTGGTTTAGAGAAGGGTCGAGTGCTATTGCTTATAATTCAGTACCGAGCATGTTGAGGTGGGATAGTATTTGAAGGATTTTTTATTTCATTATGAAGATTCTGAGTGTTTGTAGTTATCAAATAGCCAGCGATTGTGAGTGCACTATTTTGTTTGGTTTGTAGCTTTGTTATATTTGTCTTTGAGAGAATATGGAACATATAAAAAGTAAACTTCACCTAATAAAAAGTTTTCTAGTTTAACTTAAGTGTATCCAGCTTCTCTATTCTTCGTGGATTTCGTCATGCAAATTCGTCGGTGATGACATCTGTATGTCTCAGTACACGTACATGCGGCTCGTACTCGCATGATGTTAGTCATCATGCACGATATATGCAGCATTCAGTGGATGATGGTGAAAATTAATCTGTCAATCTAAAGGTCTTTTATTGTTTTTTTGGGGATTTCAAATTCCGGAATGCCTTTCCACATTTCTGCAAAATGTGCACTTCTTTGTCAGCCCTTGTTGGGGAGGTCAGGTCTTCGCAGTAGAAGTCCAACGCTTGACTGACATCTCTCCATTGTCCATTGTTCCAGAGGGATGATACACAGTATCTGTGTACTAACTGAAGCGGTCCTCTAGTCTCTTAGCAAGTGACTTAGCAATGAAATGGTAAGATTGCTCTTATAGTAGCATACTGCCTCTGCACACGGGGTACAGTTGGCATTACTCCCACATCTTCAGCCACTTTGCTTATATTCATTAAGACATAAAGGTATTCACACTGTTCCTCATACCATGCACACTCTTCATTTCTACATGTCTGCCTATATGCCTTGATCACGTCAGCACCTGTAACAATTAAACCAGTTGAGAATCCCTTGGTACATGCCATGACACGATGAGTTGTCACCATCCTGACAACGAAGTGGAACTGTGTCAGTCTTGGGTAGAACAAGCTGAATACCACAAATTCGTCTTGCCCTTCTACCCGCTGCGTCCTCCATCTCTATCCGGCTCTGGCCAAAATTTGAGCTTTGAGTAAGGTCACATAGCATTCTTGTGTGCGGTCTATCGCTCTGTATGGCAGTTGCCAATACCATCATGTTTTGAACAATTCTAAGGTTAAGACTCTTCATCAGGCGGAAGTTCACACTGTGTGGGGCATGGTGGCAGTATGTGACTCTCGGATATATTCAAGGATAAGGCTCCAACTTTGCCTGCCATGGCACCAGCACCATAATGGGACTCACCTCTGTAGTTATCCACGTTGACTCCCCAGCATAATCTCTGGCGTAGTGATTGAGCTCGTCTTTCCATATGTCTCTTTATCACAAGTCACAAACTCCGTGAACCTCGAATGCCACTGTTTCTGTCCACAGTTCGAAAGACGGGACAACTGTTTCTTTGTTAGCCGCATCACCACCTTCGTCATCCGCTATGCCAAAGAAAACTGCATTTTGAATCTTAAACAGTAGCTTAGCCTCATGGATCCCTCACAGCTTTATCAGTTAGTTTTGGATTGTCTTTTATCTGTATGTGCAGTTCTTGCCAACTATTCGGAAATGTTACACTAGCATTTTCTTACCAGCATCCACCCGAAGCTGAAGGAAGGCTTGAACGTTGACTAGACTACCATCACGTTCTTTATCAGAAAATATTGCATCATCATGATCCCAGAGAAGGATATTCTGGTTTGCACAGAGGAATGTTTTGATAATAAATTTAAGTTTGTCTTTATTCTCTGTCACATGGACTGCCTCTGCCTTGTTTTACTGTGTTAAGTTGTTTTGTTCATTTCTTTAAAATAGAAATACGTTTGCTACAGCATCCGTGTATGGCTTTTTTTCATTTATCTTTTGCCATCTCTTCCAAAATATCACCCAAGCTTCTCTATTCCTTTATGTAACTGTATTAATGTCGAACTTATTGCACATGCCTCCTTGCAATGGGGTTGAAAAGGCAAGAGCACTAGACCTGTGTAACCAGTTTCCTTGAAAGGATCAAGTGTTGCTGCTGCTGCTGCTGGAGGGTCTGTGGCTAAAGCGTACTTCTGGATGATTTTGTAGAGCTTTCCGAAGACGCTGGCGGAAAAAAAGCCATGGTAAATGATTCTCTTTGTCACAAGATCTAGTCACATAATGAATGTGTGCCACTTGAACCTGAAGGCCGGCATTTTCGTTCACGGCTAGTTGCTGTGCAGATACATTTTAAACATAGATCAATAATTTACGAGGATGTTATGATTTAATCTACCATCATCCACATCCATACCATAACCCACATCAACTTGCAATGTCTCCCACAACTACCACATCTAGATAATTTTGTATGTTACCCACAACAATACCACAATCCACGTCAGCGTGCACTATTACTAACAATAACACGTCCACAACAGTCTCAATACAAGAAAACAATGCACACCAACGGACTTTGTTAGCGACACCAATACATCCAACTTCAGCTTGAACTGTCACCCACAACACAAAGAATAACCTGCCAGGCTACCATCCACAACAGGACCACAGTCTAAGTTAAATTTCATTGCTACTCACAAGAACACGATCCACATCAGCCAACAGTATCACCCTTTATATAAACCTTCTTGCCCTGCTACAGACAATAACAGCGCGACCAACAACAACGTGCAAAATGCTATTACAGCTAGAGACATTATCACAACCTAGATAGCAATTTATTAGAATATATATATATATATATATATATATATATATATATATATATATATATATATATATATATATATATATATATATATATATATATATATATTGATCCCTGGGGATAGGGGATTAAGAATACTTCCCACGTATTCCCTGCGTGTCGTAGAAGGCGACTAAAAGGGGAGGGAGCGGGGGGCTGGAAATCCTCCCCTCTCGTCTTTTTTTTTTTTTTTTTCCAAAAGAAGGAACAGAGAATTGGGCCAGGTGAGGGTATTCCCTCAAAGGCCCAGTCCTCTGTTCTTAACGCTACCTCGCTAATGCGGGAAATGGCGAATAGTTTGAAAGAAAAAGAAAGAAAGATATATATATATATATATATATATATATATATATATATATATATATATATATATATATATATATATATATATATATGATCTGGAGAAAGCATATGATAGAGTTGATAGATACGCTCTGTGGAAGGTATTAAGAATATATGGTGTGGGAGGCACGTTGCTATAAGCAGTGAAAAGTTTTTATCGAGGATGTAAGGCATGTGTACGAGTAGAAAGAAAGGAAAGTGAAAGGATCTCAGTGAATGTTGGTTTGCGGCAGGGGTGGGTGATGTCTTCATGGTTGTTTAATTTGTTTATGGATGGGATTGTTAAGGGAGGTGAATGCAAGAGTTTTGGAGAGAGGGGCAAGTATGCAGTCTGCTGTGGATGAGAGGGCTTGGGAAGTGAGTAAGTTGTTGTCCGCGGATGATACAGCGCTGGTGGCCGATTCGGGTGAGAAACTGCAGAAGCTGGTGACTGAGTTTGGTAAAGTATGTGAAAGAAGAAAGCTGAGAGTAAATGTGAATAAGAGCGAGGTTATCAGGTACAGTAGGGTTGAGGGACAAGTCAGTTGGGAGGTAAGTCTGAATGGAGAAAAACTGGAGGAAGTGAAGTGTTTTAGATATCTGGGAGTGGATTTGACAGCGGATGGAACCATGTAATAGGAAGTGAGTCACAGGGTAGGGGAGGGGCGGATGTTCTGTGAGCGTTGAAAAATGTGTGGAAGGCGAGAATATTATCTTGTGAAGCAAAAATGAGTATGTTTGAAGGAATAGTGGTCCCAACGATGTTATATGGTTGCGAGATGTGGGCTATAGAGGGTTGTGCGGAGGAGGGTGGATGTGTTGGAAATGAGATGTTTGAGAACAATATGTGGTGTGAGGTGGTTTGATTGAGTAAGTAATGTAAGGGTAAGAGAGATGTGTGGTAATAAAAAGAGTGTGGTTGAGAGAGCAGAAGAGGGTGTGATGAAATGGTTTGGTCACATGGAGAGAATGAGTGAGGAAAGATTGAGAAAGAGGATATATGTGTCAGAGGTGGAGGGAACGAGGAGAAGTGGGAGACCAGATTGGAGGTGGAAGGATGGATTGAGAAAGATTTTGAGCGATCGGAGCCTGAACATGCAGGAGGGTGAAAGACTTGCAAGGAATAGAGTGAATTGGAACGATGTGGTATACCGGGGTCGACGTGCTGTCAATGGATTGAACCAGGGCATGTGAAGTATCTGGGGTAAACCATTGAAAGTTTTGTGGGGCTTAGATGTGGAAAGGGAGCTGTGGTTTCGGTGCATTATACATGACAGCTAGAGACTGAGTGTGAACGAATGTGTCCTTTGTTTTCTTTTCCTAGCGCTACCTCTCGTGCGTGCGGGGGTAGGGGTTGTCATTTCATGTGTGGCGGGGTGGCGACGAGAATGAATAAAGGCAGCAAGTATGAATTATGTACCTGTGTATATATTCATATGTCTGTGTATGTATATATATGTATAGGTTGAAATGTATAGGTATGTATATGTGCGTGTGTGGACGTATATGTATATACATTTGTATGTGGGAGGGTTGGGCCATTCTTTCGTCTGTTTCCTTGCGCTACCTTGCTAACGCAGGATACAGCAACAAAGTATGATAGACTCCACAAAACTTTCCATGGTTTACCCAGACGCTTCACATGCCTTGGTTCAATCTATTGACACCACGTCGACCCCGGTATACCACATCGTTCCAATTCACTCTATTCCTTGCACGCCATTCACCCTCCTGCATGTTCAGGCCCCGATCCCTCAAAATCTTTTTCACTCCATCTTTCCACCTCCAATTTGGTCTCCCACTTCTCGTTCCCTCCACCTCTGACACGTATATCCTCTTTCCTCGCTCATTATCTCCATATAAACAAACCATTTCAACACACCCTCTTCTGCTCTCTCAACCACTCTTTATTACCACACATCTCTCTTACCTTTTCATTACTTACTCGATCAAACCACCTCACATCACATATTGTCCTCAAACATATCATTTTCATCACATCCACCCTCCTCCGCACAACTCCATCTATAGCCCACGCCTCGCAACCATATAACATTGTTGGAACCACTATTCCTTTAAACATACCTATTTTTGCTGTCCGAGATAATGTTCTCGCCTTCCACACATTTTTCAACGCTCCCAATACTTTCGCCCCCTCCCCCACCCTGTGACTCACTTCCGCTTCCATGGTTCCATCCGCTGCCAGATTCACTCCCAGATATCTAAAACACTTCACTTCCAGTTTTTCTCCATTCAAACTTACCTCCCAATTGACTTGGCCCTCAACCCTACTGTAACTAATATCCTTGCTCTTATTCACATTTACTCTCAGCTTTCTTCTTTCACACACTTTACCAAACTCAGTCACCAGCTTCTGCAGTATCTCTCCCGAATCAGCCACCAGCGATGTATCATCAGCAAACAACAAGTGACTCACTTCCCAAGCCCTCTCATCCACAACAGACAGCATACTTGCCCCTCTCTCCAAAGCTCTTTCATTCACCTCCCTAAAATCCCCATTCATAAACAAATTGAACAACCATGGAGACATCAGGCACCCCTGCCGCAAACCGACATTCACTGGGAACCAATCACTTTCCTCTCTTCCTACTCGTACACATGCCTTTCATCCTCGATAAAACTTTTCACTGCTTCTAGCATCTTCCCTCCCACACCATATATTCTTAATACCTTCCACAGTGCATCTCTATCAACTCTATCATATGCCTTCTCCAGATCCATAAATGCTACATACAAATCTATTTGCTTTTCTAAGTATTTCTCACATACATTCTTCAAAGCAAACACCTGATCCACACATCCTCTACCACTTCTGAAATCACACTGCCCTTCCCCAATCTGATGCTCTGTACATGCTTTCACCCTCTCAATCAATACCCTCCCATATAATTTCCCAGGAATACTCAACAAACTTATACCTCTATAATTTGAGCACACACCTTTATCCCCTTTGCCTTTATACAGTGGCACTATACATGCATTCCGCCAATCCTCAGGCACCTCTCCATGAGTCATACATACATTAAATATCCTTACCAACCAGTCAACAACACTCACCCCCTTTTTTTAATAAATTCCACTGCAGTACCATCCACACCCGATGCCTTGCCAGCTTTCATCTTCCGCAAAGCTTTTACTACCTCTTCTGTGTTTACCAAATCATTCTCCCTAACCCTCTCACTTTGCACACCACCTCGACTAAAACACCCTATATCTGCCACTTAATCATCAAACACACTCAACAAACCTTCAAAATACTCATTCCATCTCATCACTTCACCACTACTTTTTATTACCTCCCCATTAACCCCCTTCACCGATTATCCCATTTGTTCCCTTGTCTTACGCACTTTATTTACCTCCTTCCAAAACATCTTTTTATCCTCCCTAAAATTTAATGATACTCTCTCACCCCAACTCTCATTTGCCCTCTTTTTCACCTCTTGCACCTGTGTCTTGACCTCTTGCCTCTTTCTTTTATACATCTCCCAGTCATTTACACTATTTCCCTGCAAAAATCGTCCAAATGCCTCTCTCTTCTCTTTCACTAATAATCTTACTTCATCCCACCAGTCACTACCCTTTCTAATCTGCCCACCTCCCACGCTTCTCATGCCACAAGCATCTTTTGCGCAAGCCATCACTGCTTCCCTAAATACATCCCATTCCTCCCCCACTCCCTTTACGTCCTTTGTTCTCACCCTTTTCCATTCTGCACTCAGTCTCTCCTGGTACTTCCTCACACAAATCTCCTTCAGGATTGTTCTGCGCTTTTCTTAAGGAGACAATCCAGAAAACATTCCCTTTCGCTTTGGAGGCATGTAGAATAAAGTCTGAAATTCACAAGTGTAATTCGGTATGATACCAAACAACGTTTGTTTTAAAGTAATCGCAAACTCACTTCATAGGTAGAGGCGGGGAGGAAAGCAGTGAGGGAAAACAGTAGGATAAATCAGCCAGCGCAGACTGGGAGCGAAGCAGATAGAGAAAAAGGAGGAATAAGGCGGCCCAAGATCACTTTCCAGGTAGAGGCAGGGAACAGAGGGGCCAAGTGAGGATGTTTCCCTCTAAGGCTCACTCATGTTCTTGACAGCTACCCCGCTAACGCAGGAAATGGCGAATGTGTATGAAAAAGACATTATATTCATAATTCTCCAGTACATCATGGCCACCTGCCTTTCTGTCTATCCCCTCCCCCGATTCTTCCCATCATGTCCCTCCCACATTCCTACTGGGTCACTCTAACAGCATAATCATCAGTAGCAGCAGTTTTGTTAGCACCAGGATCGGCACGGGCAACTGAAAGCCCTTATCACTGCTTCCTCATATACACTACATATGCATACATCCAGAAGCCAGGCACCTATTCATCGACCAACCCAGAGGGAAGGATGAACAGCCGGGTCGGTTGTGGTTTGTTCCGCTCCCCAGATTTGAGCCCATGTTTCAGTGGTGCTGACCGTTAAGCTAAACTTATTTCCTCTTTCATTTAGGTGGAAGAGCTAGTTGCCGGCAGATGGAGCATCTACAGTATCTTCAGCAGTGAGCTCACTGTCAAGTATGCCTTCTCCAGTGGATTTTGGCACCACAATGTCATGAAGCCACTACACCAATGAATATGCACCACACCTTCCCTCACTACCACCCACCTTGGCCACCACACCAAGTAAGACCTTCCTTAACATCACAACTTGAAGCACAGATGGCATAGTTCAGTGGTATAGTCATATACCGCGCCGTACCTTCAATATTAACTGTACAGCTTTCCCAGTAAACAATGAAATATTTCCCCGAAAATATATCATGCTAACATCCAGCAATGTATGTATATCCTGCCAAACAGATGGCATCTACGTGTCTGTGTGTGTTAGTGATCGTTTGTCAAGCAACATAGCCGTGTATATAGAAACCGACAGGGAATGGACGAACAGTTAGCATCGCCTTTTTATAATAAAGACTTTGGAAAGTTCCCATGTAGAATACACACTTCCATAACAAATTTCTAACCATTTGTTCCATATACTAACTTGACGATGGTAGTGGGAGTCGAGTAGATCAACTGGCAAGTAAAACCTCTGCCATACATTTATCTGCGTTATCTCTGGACATACTCTGTGATGTTGTGAACATACGGTGATTATTTAGGAAATGACTACTCACCTGTCTTTTCTATTCGTGCAATCTCATGTTCGCCCTCTCGCCACGTGATCTGAATCATAGGGAAAACAGTTTTGGAGTCTCTTTAGGATCACCAACCGAGATGTTTGAGAGGATATTTGTTAAAAAGAATCCATATTAATAACCATAAAGTCAAAAGTACCTGGAATGTATAGAGATAGCACAAAACACACAGCGGATACGACTTTCGAAAGGGTCTTTGTGAAGACAAAGAAATGTAGGATTTTTGTTAAAGAGAGCCCACTAACGTCAACTTCACTGCTTACAGACAAATAGGGAAAATTTTACATCAAAATACCATTTAGCCAGATTTTGTTCACATACATGAAAATCAACAGATAGTAACAAAGGAAACCGGATTTCTTGATCAACTACGACCATCCCTTCCTCCGCCATAAGCGGTGAGTTCACGCATGGTATAGGATTTACTTAGGATGCCCTCCTCCCGGCTCTAAAGTCTTGTAAAGGCAATAGACGCGGGCCTTCGCGAGTCACTTATGACAAGAACCAGCACAATTAAGACATACTACCTTTAGTATTTTTCAATAAGATTTGGATGTTTGGATTCTTTATGTGACACTCGTCCGTAACCATGCCAGGCGCCAATGATGCATCATCCAGTGATAACGATTTGTTTTTTGTATTGCTTCACCGTTTGGATCGGGGGATGGCGTGGGTACATAAGGAATAAATACAGATGATAGCTGATACAGCCATTAGATCCAGTGCGAGTGTGCGGGTACCGGCCCTGCAAACCTGTTTTATAGTTGGCACTACAGTTTTCCTTTCAGCTACTCAGTATCATGCCATAGTATGTCATGGCTTCTGTGATTTTTTTTAAGGAAGGTTACGGTATATAGTGCTGAAGCTAGGAAGAACACGTCACTTATTTCCCCGGTGACTGTGTGACTGTACATATTCAATTTTCACCTTTGAAAAAAGTCATGTTTTAAAAGTGCAGGTGTTTACTAGTTATGACCTGACATGTGACCTTCCTCTCCTTACATTATGTATGGACATGGTTATTCTGTTGGATACATCTCAATAACTATTTCAGTTAACAGTTATTTGTTTAAAACGGCCAAAGGACGTATTTACATTATGATCAAATGTCCCAGAGATCAAACATGATTCTGATACATTTCTTTCACTAAAACAATTTGATTTAGCTATAGTCTTAACTCCTTCCCAGTCAATATGGTGATCAAAGGCAGCTTTATGTTGAAATAAGCAGTTGCTCTACTCATGTTGTGAGATCGTAGTCTCCAAATCTTTCCCCGATTGTTCAATATAAAATTGGTTACAGCAGTGTCAAATGCTTTTTGGTAATCAAGATGTAAACAATCCACCTAGCCTTCCATTTTATATAAGACAGAGCTCATCTCTCACAAACAAGAGTTCACTGTTATTTTTCGTGTGTTTTACAGTCGTAACACTTACGTACCCTGTCAACCATATGTATATGTACAATGTTTTACTATTATATGTATGTGCACACACAAACACACCAACGGTTAATTGAAGAGGCAGCTATTAAGCTGAAAATACAATCGAGGAATTACATAACTGGGAGGTCATGATAGCAGTTGATTAATCACAAAAGAGCTTAAGATTAAGGTAGGGATGGATACTTCTATGCTTTGGATAAGCACGTGAGTAAAGTCTATTACATAGTACTGGTAGTTTTATGGTTTATACATTAAGTAGTGATTCTTTGAACATTACTTCATCAAAAAATACAAATTGGTTGAATTGACATATATATTTAATGAACATTTAGTGATGTAAAATTACATATGGGTTGAATTATAATAGTGTTGTGCTGACATATATTGTTACGACACGTGGGTGCCCACATGTTCGTATATGAATAAGTATATGTGTATCTCTGTGTATAGTGTAAGAGCTATTCCATGTTAGGGCGAGGGCCAAGGCCTTCGCTCCATTATTGGGTCGGATTTCACTCCCATCGCCAAACCCATTAATTTCTGAGGCCTTCTTCATACCTTCGAGAAGGAAACCAGATGGCCACGCCGGGCCATCAATCCAGCCACTCGACGCTCGGGCCTCCTGACCCAGGGCACTAGGTCAAATTGGGGGTCAACCTACGGCCTCCCATACAGTATCGTCGCTGTCAGGACAAGAGAAGGAGGGGACAACCCGATGTGGGACGAACCTAACCTCCCTTTCAGCCAGTCAGCTGGTTCACGGATACCACCTTCTCCAATCACCGATGTACCAGTGGCCCTCCAGCCAAGTAGGAGTGGCACTTGGAGCCACCCTCCCCCCAATCCTCAGTGGGCCTTAGGCCCATGACCAATCAAAGGTGGCACCATAGGGTAACAAGGTGGGTCGAGGCGTGGCTAGCTGTTCTTACCCTGCTGGTCCTTCAGTTAAAAGGCTCAGACGATCGTCTGGGACTCGATTCCTTCAGCAGACTCGAGCCCGCCAGCAAAGGTAATGTGAGCTTTCCCTGTCTCGAACCCTGTAGCCACCGCTGCCCCAGTTTGTAAGATGTTTACTGTGTCACGATAGGTAGCTAAGTGTTACGATGTTGTTCACTGTGTCACGTCAGGTCTATCTAAGTGTAATGTTATCGAACAAATCGTTATAGAGGAAAGAGACCTCCTGGCTTGAAATCTTACCTGGAATGTTAACTAGTGCTAAATGTTAAATGCCTGATTTATGTGTTTATCTTTGTACACCTGCATTCTTTCATTATAAGTACAGTTAATGCAGTGCTGGTCTTTTAATTCAATCCCATAACCTTCTGATCGTGTTATCCCGTTGTGAAACGTAACGAAGCTAGCGTCCTTGCAGGAAGACGAGGACCAATAGATTACTCGTAACAAATATATGTTACTGGCGACCTTGTCCGAATATATTATATTTGAATTCGTAACAATATATTGTATCTAATGGTCAACATGTTATGAATATTTTCATGTTAGTTGTGTTCCAGTACTCTATATAGTGGTTAACATACACTTAACTGTGGGAAAGCTAAGCAACTTGTTTGCTTAACTGATTACTTGTTCATGGATTGTATATGATATTCACAGTAGTTGGTAGAGGACAATTCTTGCATAGAGCACTTGCTGGCACAAGGTTGTTGTGGTGACGGACGTCGGTCACTTTCCTCTCTTCCTGCACGTTCACATGCCTTACACCTCGATAAAAAATTTTCACTGCTTCTGACAACTTGCCTCCCACACCATATATTATTAATACCTTCCACAGAGCATCTCTATCAACACTGTCATATGCCTTCTCCAGATCCATAAATGCTACATACAAATCCATTTGCTCTTCTAAGTATTTCTCACATACATTCTTCAAAGCAAACACCTGATCCACACATCCTCTACCACTTCTGAAGCCACACTGCTCTTCCCCAATCTGATGCTCTGTACATGCCTTCACCTTCTCAATCAATATCCTCCCATACAATTTCCCATGAATACTCAACAAACTTTTACCTCTGTAATTTGAGCACTCACCTTTATCCCCTTTGCCTTTATACAATGGCACAATGCAAGCATTCCGCCAATCCTCAGGCACCTCACCATAAGTCATACATACATTAAATAACCTTACCAACCAGTCAACAACACAGTCACTCCCTTTTTTAATAAATTCCACTGCGATACCATCCAAACCCGCTGCCTTGCCGTCTTTCATCTTCCGCAAAGCTTTTACTACCTCTTCTCTGTTAACCAAATAATTCTACTTAACCCTCTCACTTTGCACACCACCTCGACCAAAACACCCTATATCTGACACTCTATCATCGAACACATTCAACAAACCTTCAAAATACTCACTCCATCTCCTCACATCACCATTACTTGGTATCACCTCTCCATTAGCCCCTTCACTGATGTTCCCATTTGTTCCCTTGTCGTACGCACTTTATTTACCTCCTTCCAAAACACCTTTTTATTCTCCCTAAAATTTAATGATACTTCCTACCCCTTTCTAATGTACATCCCCAGTCATTTGCATTATTTCTCGTAAAAATCGTTCAAATGCCTCTCTCTTCTCTTTCACCAATAATCTTACTTCTTCACCCCACCACTCACTACCCTTTCTAATCAGCCCACCTCCCACGCTTCTCATGCCACAAGCATCTTTTGCGCAAGCCACCACTGCTTCCCTGAATACATCCCATTCCTCCCCCACTCCCCTTACGTCCTTTGTTCTCACCCTTTTCCATTCTGTACTCAGTCTCTCCTGGTACTTCCTCACACAAGTCTCCTTCCCAAGCTCACTTACTCTCACCTTTCTCTTCACCCCAACATTGTCTCTTCTTTTCTGAAAACCTCTACAAATCTTCACCTTCGCCTCCACAAGATAATGATCAGACATCCCTCCAGTTGCACCTCTCAGCACATTAACATCCAAAAGTCTCTCTTTCGCGCGCCTATCAATTAACACGTAAGCCACTAACGCTCTCTGGCCATCTCTCATACTTACATACGTATACTTATGTATATCTCTTTTTAAACGGGGTATTCCCTATCACCAGTCCTTTTTCAGTGCACAAATCTACTCCTATGTATGTATGTATGTATATACTATGTATGCACACACAACCTAGCCTAAGTTAGGTGTGAGTGTGTGTGAAATGTTGATAAGATTCTTGATTTGGTAGCTAATCTCTTTTTCTTCCAGTCTCGTAGAACTCAGCTTCCCTTTACTGGGGAGTCCTAGAGAAGCCATTTGCCAACCCTTCCCAATGGCCCGAGTCATGTATTGGCGTCCCTTTCTGTGTCAGCAACAGCAGTTATCCTTCTGCTTTTGTCGACGTTAATCTGTCAGTTCTCACACTCCCAAATACTGTAGACATACACAACGTTAACTTATAGGCAGCGGGCACTCTATATTGAACTGTACATTTTCCACGGCACCAGTCGGTGTATCATACGCCGCGCGGTACATTTCCTTTCTACCCCAGCTAAACAAATAAAAGGGCTGGGTCAGAGAGATCGTTCAGGCCAATTGTTAATTCAAATTGGCCAAGTAGGTAAACCATTTAGTGTTGAATTCATCACAAAATAAGATTCGCTCGACTCTATCGGAATTCTCGAGGTGGATCGCTGATCGTGAACGAATCTTGCATGAAATGATTAATCGAGCCTAAAGGGCCATTCACACAATTCATTTTCCTCAGGATGTTAATCCTCTGGAAATGGGATTTATGATATCATCTCCTTGCTCCGTTCTTCGGCTCTCTTTCCACTCGTTTCATTCCCATAATTTTCGTGGAGCGTCTGGGGTAAACCATGGAAAGCTGTGTAGGTATGTATATTTGCGTGTGTGGACGTATGTATATACATGTGTATGGGGGTGGGTTGGGCCATTTCTTTCGTCTCTTTCCCTGCGCTACCTCGCAAACGTGGGAGACAGCGGCAAAAAAAAAAAAAAAAAAAAAAAAAAAAAAAAAAAATATATATATATATATATATATATATATATATATATATATATATATATATATATATATATATATATATATAATTACCACTGGGGATAAGGAAGAAAGAATACTTCTCGCATATTCCTTGCGTGTCGTAGAAGGCGACTAAAAGGGAAGGGAGCGGGGGACTGGAAATCCTCCCCTCTCGTTTTTAATTTTCCAAAAGAAGGAACAGAGAAGGGGGCCAAGTGAGGATATTCCCTCAAAGGCTCAGTCCTCTGTTCTTAACGCTACCTCGCTAACGCGGGAAATGGCGAATAGTATGAAATATATATATATATATATATATATATATATATATATATATATATATATATATATATATATATATATCCCTGGGGATAGGGGATTAAGAATACTTCCCACGTACTCCCTGCGTGTCGTAGAAGGCGACTAAAAGGGGAGGGAGCGGGGGGCTGGAAATCCTCCCCTCTTTTTTTTTTTTTCCAAAAGAAGGAACAGAGGGGGCCAGGTGAGGATATTCCAAAAAAGGCCCAGTCCTCTGTTCCTAACACTACCTCGCTAACGCGGGAAATGGCGAATAGTTTAAAAGAATATATATATATATATATATATATATATATATATATATATATATATATATATATATATATATATATATATATATATATATATATATATTCCTATGAGTCCAAGGGGAAAATGAAACACGATGTGTTTCATTTTCCCCGTGGACTCGTAGGAATATCTTGATCACGCGCAAAATTGTGATCCTTTCCAATATATATATATATATATATATATATATATATATATATATATATATATATATATATATATATATATATATATATGTAAGTATATGTAGGTAGGAAAGATGAGCGTTATTGGGTTACGTGTTAATTGACAGGAGCGCGAAAGAGAGACTTTTGGATGTTAATGTGCTGAGAGGTGCAACTGGAGGGATGTCTGATCATTATCTTGTGGAGGCTAAGGTGAAGATTTGTATGGGTTTTCAGAAAAGAAGAGTGAATGTTGGGGTGAAGAGGGTGGTGAGAGTAAGTGAGCTTGGGAAGGAGACTTGTGTGAGGAAGTACCAGGAGAGACTGAGTACAGAATGGAAAAAGGTGAGAACAATGGAAGTAAGGGGAGTGGGGGAGGAATGGGATGTATTTAGGGAAGCAGTGATGGATTGCGCAAAAGATGCTTGTGGCATGAGAAGAGTGGGAGGTGAGTTGATTAGAAAGGGTAGTGAGTGGTGGGATGAAAAAGTAAGATTATTAGTGAAAGAGAAGAGAGAGGCATTTGGACGATTTTTGCAGGGAAAAAATGCAATTGAGTGGGCGATGTATAAAAGAAAGAGACAGGAGGTCAAGAGAAAGGTGCAAGAGGTGAAAAAAAAGGGCAAATGAGAGTTGGGTGAGAGAGTATCATTAAATTTTAGGGAGAATAAAAAGATGTTCTGGAGGGAGGTAAATAAAGTGCGTAAGACAAGGAAGCAAATGGGAACTTCAGTGAAGGGCGCAAATGGGGAGGTGATAACAAGTAGTGGTGATGTGAGAAGGAGATGGAGTCAGTATTTTGAAGGTTTGTTGAATGTGTTTGATGATAGAGTGGCAGATATAGGGTGTTTTGGTCGAGATGGTGTGCAAAGTGAGAGGGTTAGGGAAAATGATTTGGTAAACAGAGAAGAGGTAGTAAATGCTTTGCGGAAGATGAAAGCCGGCAAGGCAGCAGGTTTGGATGGTATTGCAGTGGAGTTTATTAAAAAAGGGGGTGACTGTATTGTTGACTGGTTGGTAAGGTTATTTAATGTATGTATGACTCATGGTGAGGTGCCTGAGGATTGGCGGAATGCGTGCATAGTGCCATTGTACAAAGGCAAAGGGGATAAGAGTGAGTGCTCAAATTACAGAGGTATAAGTTTGTTGAGTATTCCTGGTAAATTATGTGGGAGGGTATTGATTGAGAGGGTGAAGGCATGTAGAGCATCAGATTGGGGAAGAGCAGTGTGGTTTCAGAAGTGGTAGAGGATGTGTGGATCAGGTGTTTGCTTTGAAGAATGTATGTGAGAAATACTTAGAAAAGCAAATGGATTTGTATGTAGCATTTATGGATCTGGAGAAGGCATATGATAGAGTTGATAGAGATGCTCTGTGGAAGGTATTAAAGAATATATGGTGTGGGAGGCAAGTTGTTAGAAGCAGTGAAAAGTTTTTATCGAGGATGTAAGGCATGTGTACGTGTAGGAAGAGAGGAAAGTGATTGGTTCTCAGTGAATGTAGGTTTGCGGCAGGGGTGTGTGATGTCTCCATGGTTGTTTAATTTGTTTATGGATGGGGTTGTTAGGTAGGTGAATGCAAGAGTTTTGGAAAGAGGGGCAAGTATGAAGTCTGTTGTGGATGAGAGAGCTTGGGAAGTGAGTCAGTTGTTGTTCGCTGATGATACAGCGCTGGTGGCTGATTCATGTGAGAAACTGCAGAAGCTGGTGACTGAGTTTGGTAAAGTGTGTGAAAGAAGAAAGTTAAGAGTAAATGTGAATAAGAGCAAGGTTATTAGGTACAGTAGGGTTGAGGGTCAAGTCAATTGGGAGGTGAGTTTGAATGGAGAAAAACTGGAGGAAGTGAAGTGTTTTAGATATCTGGGAGTGGATCTGGCAGCGGATGGAACCATGGAAGCGGAAGTGGATCATAGGGTGGGGGAGGGGGCGAAAATTCTGGGAGCCTTGAAGAATGTGTGGAAGTCGAGAACATTATCTCGGAAAGCAAAAATGGGTATGTTTGAAGGAATAGTGGTTCCAACAATGTTGTATGGTTGCGAGGCGTGGGCTATGGATAGAGTTGTGCGCAGGAGGATGGATGTGCTGGAAATGAGATGTTTGAGGACAATGTGTGGTGTGAGGTGGTTTGATCGAGTAAGTAACGTAAGGGTAAGAGAGATGTGTGGAAATAAAAAGAGCGTGGTTGAGAGAGCAGAAGAGGGTGTTTTGAAATGGTTTGGGCACATGGAGAGAATGAGTGAGGAAAGATTGACCAAGAGGATATATGTGTCGGAGGTGGAGGGAACGAGGAGAAGAGGGAGACCAAATTGGAGGTGGAAAGATGGAGTGAAAAAGATTTTGTGTGATCGGGGCCTGAACATGCAGGAGTGTGAAAGGAGGGCAAGGAATAGAGTGAATTGGAGCGATGTGGTATACCGGGGTTGACGTGCTGTCAGTGGATTGAATCAAGGCATGTGAAGCGTCTGGGGTAAACCATGGAAAGCTGTGTAGGTATGTATATTTGCGTGTGTGGACGTATGTATATACATGTGTATGGGGGTGGGTTGGGCCATTTCTTTCGTCTGTTTCCTTGCGCTACCTCGCAAACGCGGGAGACAGCGGCAAAAAAAAAAAAAAAAAAAAATATATATATATATATATATATATATATATATATATATATATATATATATATATATATATATATACATGTATATATATATAAAGTAGATAGATAGTGGTATTATCTAAATTTGGATGTTTTATTGACATTTAAAATTCTTGCAAATTTTTGTTTGCCCTTGATAGTATTTTGGAATCGTACGCGTATGAATAAGACGAAAAGCTTGAGGAAGATATTCCTCGGTAACCTAACGTTAATTAAACCGTATGAGATTGTGCAGATAGAAGTGTTATACCTATGACTACAAACTCGTTTATATAAATATAGTCTTTAAAAACATACAATTAACGTTGATTTACCATCGGTCAACGAATTTTGGAGTAATATTTTTGTATCGTATAACGGTTCCGAATGTCAATGATATGGCATCACTAAATCCTATGTATTATACTCATTAATCTAGAGGAATTAATAACTGCGCCTGTTTTGTTAATTATGCGAAGTACTGTAATATCTTCCTTGACAGTATTCAGCGTTTATGATCGATGGTTTGCTAACATATTGAATTTAAGGAATTACAAGGCATTTTATTGACAACACAAACTGGTGTATCACCCAGTGATTCCAATATAGTTTTAATATCTTCCTCGTTTACGTTATTGCTTACATTTGTATTTCTTTTTATCTTGACCGACATGGCACGGGCAAGACAAGCCTCACTCTAGGCCATCCTGGTTGAGAAAAGTGAAAGAATAAATCAATCACGGTTCCGCATGTTTGTACAGCTAACTCTTCATGGAAGACTGGTTAAATGAAGGATAGAAAAATGAAGGAAAAGTACAGCACAAGTAAGCTGTTCAAAGAAGAATCATAACGGTCAGTCCTCGAGTGACCTGTCTCCACCCCGAAACTATAGGAAGCAGCAGCCAAACGCGCGCCTCGGGTGTAAACCTGGTAGGTGAGGTCACAAGCAGACAAATCGCAAGAATAGTTGCAAGTATTACCTGGAAGATAGAGAATGCTAGCAACATCGCGGCGGACGCAGATGGATGGTATTATTGCAGGGTTATGCCAGGGGCATTAATTAGATGGAAGGCTTTTGATTCTACTCTAGTTAATAGCGGTGTACAGGATGAGCTACCCCAGTGTTTGGGCAGTATTACATACTTGAATAAAAACCCATGAAGATATGAATTAGCCGCTAACAAGAACTTTATTACAACCATTGTAAATATCTATCATTTAGTTAAAAGGTGTGAGGAGTGATGTTGTGCAAATACTTTTATAGTTATAGTGTAATCTTGGGAGTAACAATTATGCCAACTTAACAACGAAACTATCATTGAGTACTGGGAAAGGCGGCACAGGTGTTGTGTTGTGTTGATGGTTACCAAGGTCTGCTCATGAAGAAGTAAACATGGAAAATATATATACAAAAATGACTTAAATAAGTGATATTTGTTGGACTTATACTTCCACTTTTTCAAGTAGAATCTAACTTTGTTCCTGACTTGGATGATCAAAAATCCTTTCGTACCAGCTGAATCAAATGCACATATATTAGCCTCTCCATACTCAATTTATTTAGCAGCCATGATTGTTTATGTTTGCTGTGTACGTCCTGGAAGTATGAACGTGTAATCGTTGTTGTTGGTGCTTGATTTTTGTAAGTAATTGTAATGTGCTAAAATCATCAAGTTCAGGAATTAGATTTTTGTTATATTAATGGTTTTGATAAGATATGTGAAAGATAAGTAATGGGTGCAGACCAAATCGAATAAAACTATATGATCCTTGGAAAATAAGGCTACGGGAGTATTTACAATACATGTACAAGAATAATCATATCATTATTTAAGAGACGTTGTCTGTTCTTTTGAAGTATTGAAATGCAAAATGTGAAATGAATAGTGCTACTTTACGAGATTAGATCACGCTTGCTCTGGAATTTTTGTAAGAAACTTAGTCTACAAGTCCTGAGTGGTTTGAAAGAATCCTGTCGAGGATTCTTGGTAATAATGTAGTACATCAGCCATGTATCGAAATTATATTTTATTTTGTATTTTTTCAATTGTATCGATGAGAGAACAGAATATGTGCAGTTCGTTATTTTGCCGACTAGGAGGCATCAGTGGGTTTAAAGTTCATCTGCAGGCTAAGTTATTTTCCTTTGCACCGGTTGTGGGTGACATTGCAATAGGTTAGGTATCTTGAGGTAGGCTGTGGTTGAGGAGCTTTTTTTGTTGGTATTTAGGTGGTTTGATTGTTTTAACCCAACAGTTTTTAGACCAAGATGATGCTAGGGATCACTTCTTTCACAATATGATGGACTTGGCGTAATTTCATTTGATCTCGCAATCAGAGTTGATGTATCAATTTTGATATGTTGTTTATATTGCTTTTATTTTTTTGGAAAAGTCAGTACACATGTTATAAAGTGAGCATAGCATAAATTGAACTGTAGTGCAGAATACTTTTGGTAATTGTTTGAAATAGCTCTGTATCATTATCAGTGTGGAATTTTGATTGATTGCATTCTTTTACTACTTTATAGGCTCAAGATTAGACCCATGGTCTAGATTTATATCTGTATTAACTCCTACTCCAGTCTTTATTTGAACTTCCTTTGAATATGTCTATAGAGTCTGCCTCTATCATACTCTTTAAAATGATTCTGGTAGGGGTATGTTTTAGAGATCTGTCTGTGTCATTGATGCCCAGTCATTCTGGAAACTCCCATCAAGTGGGTGGCCATGGCAAAAGAGCCTCTACTTACTTAATCCTGCCCTTACATACCTTTTTTGCATGTACTATTTCATGCATTCCTCCACCATATATCTTCCTCCAGCACTCTTCCATTCTTTCCCCCATATCACAGGTGGTCTCCCTTTCACACCAACCTCTTGAATTATGCTTTCATACACTATGTAAACTCTGTTTTACATCCTTACCATTTAACTAGATCACCTCAAAGTATTTTGTTTTACTCACTCTACCACCCAACAATTAATTCCCCTTGCATTCCCTACTATACCACATTTCTCTTAAACCTAATCATATTTTTCTTCATCCCATATACTCATATCGCACATTGCTTTCAAATGGCTCATTTCAGCAGCCTGGATTCTTGAACTCTGTCTCATTCCATGTCCATGTTGCAGCTGCATAGGTCAGGGGTGGGAGGACAATAATGTGCCGTAAACCTTTCTTCAGTTCCATACTTACACCTCTACCCTTCATTATTTTGTATAGGGATCCAATGACTCTTCTACCCTGTATTGCTTTCTCCCGTATCTCTCCTACCGTGTCACCAAGATAGCTCCTAAATACTTAAATTCTCTCACCTCTTCCAGTCTACCTTATTCCCATACCTATAGCATGGTTGAGTACACTTTTTTCCTTCATTGTAGGGTTTTTGCATAATCTGTGCTTTCACTTTGTTTCCTTTCAAACACCATGAGTTTAGTTTTACTCACATTTACCTTCAATTGCCTATGCTTACACATATCATAAAAACACACCCTTGTGCAACTCCTCTTCACTCTCAGCCAACAACACAGTGTCATCCACAAACAGGCTTGTCACTAGCCACCATACCTCACCACTACACTCTGTCTCTTCATCCCCTTTCTCAAGTTTTGGTGTCACCTCTCCTATCACTCCATCCCTATATATGGCAAAAAGCCAGAGTGACATCACACTGCCCTGCTGCACACCTACATGTAGACCCACTGGCATGTATATTGAAACTTTTGCTCAACTTTCCATTCACTCTTACACATGCATTTGCTACAGTGTAGAAGGTTTTCACAACATGCAGCAGTTGTACCCCTACCCTGTATATCCTTAACAAATCCCATAAAGCATTCCACTTAAGTGTCATACACTTTCTCCAGACCCATAAGAGCTGCAGGCAAAATCTAACCTTTTGCTAGATACTTTTCCACGATCATTTTCACTACAAAAATGTGATCTATGCATCCACTACCTTTCCTAAAACCTCCCTGCTTATTCTGCATTCAGTCACGACCATCACTCTGTTAATCAACTTTCTTGCATACACTTTTCCTGGTATACTTAACAGACTTGCTCCTCTGTAATTGGTACATACATCCTTAGCACCTTTTCCTTTAAATAGAGGAAAAATGGTAGCTTTCACCCATTCCTCAGGCACAACCTTCTCTTTCCATGCTTAATTACATCCCAGATGCATCCACTCTGTTGCATTTTCTCATCCATACAGTTTTCACTCATCAAAATTAGCTTTTGGAAGTAGCAACTTTATAATTTAGATGCTTGATATAATTCTTTGTGATTATGAATTACTAGCAGAGGATGATTTGTATTGGTTTTATTGAATGGTATTGGATAAGGTGTGAAGGGTTATGTAAATTTTTTCTATACTTTTTCACTATTTCCTGTGTTAGGACAACATTTGGCCTGTGTAGTCATGAAATTCTAGTACAGGCCTATAAAACTTCCTAGAAAGGAGGAATCTAGAAATTTGTTTTTCAGGAGGCACTGACTGAGGGAAGGGGGAGAGAGAGAGAGAGAGAGAGAGAGAGAGAGAGAGAGAGAGAGAGAGAGAGCGAGAGAGAGATCTAAGGAGAATTGGAAAAATACAAAAAATGAAAGGAGTCAGATCAGGCCAGAGGGAAGAATGCCCTTATCTCTAGTCTCTGACTTAGGGAAGAGAGAGGTCCAAAGAGAATTGGCAAAATACAAAAATGAAAGGCGTCAGATCAGGCTAGAGGGAAGAACACCCTCATCTCTAGTCTAAGGAGGTCAGAACCAGCTAGTAGCAAGTGCTTTAGGCTAAAGGCTCTGTATCAAATGCAGACTGCCTGGTAACAAATGGAAAAGAGCAAGAATTTAGAGACTGCTAATTGGATTGAAACCAAGGCATTGTAGGAGTGGCAGAGACAAAACTCAAACAGACTAACTAGCTTAGTCTGTCCACAGGGGTACACAGTTGTATGAAGGGACAGAGAAAATGATTGAGGGGAATTAACCCTCTTAATAAGGGATTCCTTTAGATTCCAGGAAATGTCAGTGGATGGTGCAAACTAACAGCACATGATGGGAATGATATCTCAGGGTTGGAAGTGTATAACAATACTTTTAATTTACAATCCTCCAAAGAACTATAATAATGCAGAATAGGTGTATATAGAGAATAAAGAAGCTACAGTCAAGATAGTGAAGTAAACAACAAAACAGCCTCTCATAGGAGATTGTAAATCACTATTAATGGAGGTTTACAATTACTGGGAAGTAGACTGTCACAGAGCATACAAGGATTAGGGGAGAGGATACACCATCTTCACACTTGCAGTTATGATTGGGAGGGTATTATGTAATAAGGATATGGACTAGTGATACCAAAGGTTATGTAAAATGTACACTGAAGGTGTCAGAATATGAATACTTCTAATGACTAATGGAGGAAGATGATCAAAGTAGATAGAGATGTGGCCTAGTGAGAAATGCCATAAAGCAACAAGGCCTAAGGATGTATTATGGAGGAAGAAAAACATCAGTGCTGCCAACCAGCATATAAAAGATTCAGGAGAGCAAGAAATGAGTACTACCAAGTAAGGAAAGAGGATCAGAGATTTTGAAAAAAAAGGAGTTTGTAAAAAGCAAAAGATGATCCAATACTTTTACTTAAGTTCAGGAACAAACTCTTGGTGAAATAACAACTAGTCAGGCTAACTGTGAAGGAAGAATTCTTGAGGATGACAAGGAAGTTGGGAGAGTTGAATGTGTTTTGATTGTGGAGGACAATAATGCACAAGTATTATCAAGGTGGAAGGGGAGAAAGTCTTGGAATGTATAGTTATAGAAAGCAATGACATGATTAAGCTAATAGCCTGATTGTCATTGCAATCTTTACCCCTGGTATTGAAAGAATATTTGAAGGCACTGGATAGACCACTTGAACTAAGTTATTATTGGAAGGTGTGGTTCCACAGATGTAGAAGGGGGCAAATAATGTGCCTGTATTTAAGGAGGGGATTGGAAAATTGCACTAAACTGCAGGCCAGTGTCACTAACAATTGTGGTTTGAAAAACATTGCAGTAGACTATAAGAAAGCAAATGAATGATTACTTGCAAAGGAGAAACTTTCTAACTGGAAGACAGAATGGTTTTAGGAAAGATAATGTACAGCATAACCAGTCTTCCAGACTTCTATGGTAGGGTGAACTCTATTTTAGATCAAAGATAGGGATGGATAAAGTGTGTGTTCTTGGATGGTCAGAAAGGCTTCATCATCAGAGTTTGATTAAAACAATAGATTTACAAGCAGGAAGAAGAGGTGGGCTCCTTCATTTGATAGAAAGCTATCTTCGTAGAAAAGAGCAAAAAGCAGTGGTAAGAGGTTAATCCAGGAAGTGGGCAAGGTTACATGTGGCATGCTATAGGTCTTGATCTTGGGCCCGCAGATTTTCTTGTAGGTAAATAACTTGCCTGATGGACTGGAATTGTATCTTAATGTTTGCAGATAATGCCAAGGTCATGAGATAGATAATGGTGATGATTGCATCAGCCTACATGGAGACCTGGAAAATAAAGTTGGTCAAATGATAAGACTAAGTTCAAATAACTGCAAGGAGATGGGGGTGGGACAAAGCCAAAGAAGGCCTTGGTGTCATTATTACTTAGCACAAATAGATTCAGGAATCTGCAGGTGAAAGAGATTTAGGGTTTGACTTTATGCATAGTTTATTGCCTGAGCTACACATTTGGAAATTGGGAGAAGCAACCTGTGTGCTAGCAAACATAAGACTACTTTTCTTCAAGTCTGAATATAGACAGGAAATATTTAGCAGGCTTTTTATGTCTTACACAAGGCCAAAACAAGAATATGCTTTTCAAGTTTGGTCACCAAAGAGCTCATAGAGAAGGTCCAGAGGAGGGTTACAAAGATGATCCTAGAATTATGAGAGCTAAGTTACAGGGAAAGGCTGGGGGCCTTAAATTTACCCCCCCCCCCCCCCCTCCTTTTTTTTTTTTTTTTTTTTTGAAAGAGAGAAGAGTGGGGTGACCTGACCACAACTTTCAGGTATTTGAAAGAGATCATCAAAGTGGACAATAAACAGTTTCTCAAGGGATGTAGGGATAGAGCAATTAATGAACAGGTTCTCAAGGATGTAGGGATAGAGCAACTAGAAGTCATAACATTCGATTAATTGTGACACTTGTTTCAGAGGATGTAAAGAAATATTTTTATAGTATAAGAGTGAGAATGGTTGAATTGAACAGAATAACTAAGGATATTGTTAATGCAGACAGCAATCATAGATTTAAGAAGTTGTACGATAGTAGTGAACATTTAAGAAAAGGGGCCCATGAGTGTAAAACTCCCTCCCTGTAAATTACAAGTAAGTAATTTCATATAGGTAATTACACTTTTTTCAATTATTTAGGGGTAACTGATGTAGGATATTTTTCCTAGTAACATCTGTGGGTAAAATATATAATAATTCAAATGAGGGCATGAAGGTATACATGTATTTAGTCATGATGACTCCATGGCTTAATGAATTATGTGTCCCTATAATAGCATTGTGCATTGAAAAGGAAAATCATCTGACGTAAATGAGGGGAGAATGTGCTACATCATTCTTGATCTCTTTCAAGGACATTTCATATGTAAGAGTTGAATAAAGAGAAAAATTGAAGAACACTGCTCCCCTTATTTACTGGGTTTCAATTATTTGAATTGTGATACCTCAGCTTGTAACAATCACAAATCAGGGAATAGTAATGTTTTGTGGTTATGATATGTTTTTTTGCAAAGGATTTCAAAAACTGAGTTTATATTTTATTTTCACTTTCATTTTTTTACCATTGCAGTTGTCCTGCTTCCCATCTGGTGCATTATAGTACTTTCATCTGCCTGGAGAAATGTGGTTGATATAAATGTAGTGAGAACTTTTAGGGATTATCAGAGCCTTTAAAGATCTTGCCTAATTTCTCCGAGTTGATAATTACATTACTGGTATATTTTATGTTGTTTGAAAAATGTGATTTTTATAATTCTGTTTTCATCTATTTGCCAGAAGGTTTGGTTATTGTTTAATTTTGTTTTTAATTTTTAGAACTAAAGGGGAAGGTGTTGCCCAACTCCCTCAGGGCAGTTCTTTTATTTATTTATTTATTTTGCTTTGTCGCTGTCTCCCGCGTTTGCGAAGTAGCGCAAGGAAACAGACGAAAGAAATGGCCCAACCCACCCCCGTACACATGTATATACATACACGTCCACACACGCAAATATACATACCTATACATCTCAGTGTACACATATATATACACCCACAGACACATACCTGTATACCCATGCACACAGTTCACACTGTCTGCCTTTATTCATTCCCATCACCACCTCACCACACATGGAATACCATCCCCCTCCCCCCTCATGTGTGCGAGGTAGCGCTAGGAAAAGACAACAAAGGCCCCATTCGTTCACACTCAGTCTCTAGCTGTCATGCAATAATGCCCGAAACCACAGCTCCCTTTCCACATCCAGGCCCCACACAACTTTCCATGGTTTACCCCAGATGCTTCACATGCCCTGATTCAATCCACTGACAGCACGTCAACCCCGGTATACCACATCGATCCAATTCACTCTATTCCTTGCCCGCCTTTCACCCTCCTGCATGTTCAGGCCCCTATCACTCAAAATCTTTTTCACTCCATCTTTCCACCTCCAATTTGGTCTCCCACTTCTCGTTCCCTCCACCTCCGACACATATATCCTCTTGGTCAATCTTTCCTCACTCATTCTTTCCATGTGCCCAAACCATTTCAAAACACCCTCTTCTGCTCTCTCATCCACACTCTTTTTATTTCCACACATCTCTCTTACCCTTACATTACTTACTCGATCAAACCACCTCATTCCTAATATTGTCCTCAAACATCTCATTTCTAACATATCCACCCTCCTCCGCACAACTATATCTATAGCCCATGCCTCACAACCATATAACATTGTTGGGACCACTATCCCTTCAAACATACCCATTTTTGCTCTCCGAGATAACGTTCTCACCTTCCACACATTCTTCAATGCTCCCAGAACCTTTGCCCCCTCCCCCACCCTGTGACTCACTTCTGCTTCCATGGTTCCATCCGCTGCTAAATCCAGTCCCAGATATCTAAAACACTTCACTTCCTCCAGTTTTTCTCAAACCTACCTCCAAATTAACTTGTCCCTCAACCTTACTGAACTTAATATCCTTGCTCTTATTTACATTTACTTTCAACTTTCTTCTTTTACACGCTTTACCAAGTCAGTCACCAGCTTCTGCAGTTTCTCACCCGAATCAGCCACCAGCGCTGTATCATCAGCGAACAACAACTGACTCACTTCCCAAGCCATCTCATCCACAACAGACTGCATACTTGCCCCACTCTCCAAAACTCTTGCATTCACCTCCTTAACAACCAGATCCATAAACAAATTAAACAGCCATGTCGAGTTGCAGCAGGAGTGCGTGATGTCTCCATGGTTTTTAATTTGCTTATGGATGGGGCGTTTACGGAGGTGAATACAAGAGTTTTGGAGAGAGGGGCAAGTATGCAGTCCGCTCTGGATGAAAGGATTTGGGAAGTGAGTCAGTTGTTTGCTGATTATACAACGCTGGTGGCTGATTCGGATGAGAAACTGCAGAAGTTGGTGACTGAGTTTGGTTAAGTGTGTGAAAGAAGAAAATTGAGAGTAAATGTGAATAAGAGTAAGGTTAGTAGGTTCAGTAGGGTTGTGGGACAAGTTAATAGGGAGGTAAGTTTGAATGGAGAAAAACAGGAGGAAATGAAGTGTTGTAGATATCTGGGAGTGGACTTAGCAGCAGCAGCAGCAGCAGATGGAACCATGGAAACGGAAGTGAGTCACAGGATGGGGGAGGGAGCGAAGGTTTTGGAAGCGTTGAAGAATGTGTGGAAGGGGAGAACATTATCTTGGAGAGCAAAAATGGGTATGTTTGAAGGAATAGTGGTTTCAACAATGTTTTATGGTTTTGAGGCATGAGCTATAGGTAGGGTTGTGCGGAGGAGGGTGGAAGTGTTGGAAATGAAATGTTTGAGGACAATATGTGGTGTGAATTGGTTTAATTGAGTAAGTAATGAAAGGGTAAGAGAGATGTCTGGTAATAAAAAGAGTGCGGTTGAAAGAGCAGAGAGGGTGTGTTGAAATGGTTTGGATACTTTGAGAGAATGAATGAGTAAAGATTGACAAACAGGATATATGTGTCAGAGGTGGTGGGAAGAAAGAGAAGCGAAAGACCAAATTGGAGGTGAAAGGATGGAGTGAAAAAGATTAGCAATCGGGGCCTGAACATACAGGAGGGTGAAAGGCATGCAAGGAATAGTCGATAGGAATGATGTGGTATACCAGGGTCGACATAATACACATATACACGTGTACATATTCATACTTGCTGCCTTCATCGATTCCCGTCGCCACCCTGCCACACATGAAATAGCATCCCCCCCTCTAACGAGGTAATGCCAGGAAAAGACAAAAAAGGCCACACTTTTTCACACTCAGTCTCTAGCTTTATGTCTAATGCACCGAAACTACAGTTCCTTTTCCACATCCAGGCCCCACAGACCTTTCCATGGTTTACCCTAGACGCTTCACATGCCCTGGTTCAATCCATTAACAACATGTCGACCCCGTTTTACCACATCGTTCCACTTCACTCTATACCTTGCACTCCTTATACCTTCCTCTATGTTCAGGCCCTGATTGCTCAAAATCTTTTTCAGTCTATCCTTCCTCCTCCAATTTGGTCTCCTGCTTCTCCTTCTTTCCTCCCCCTCTGACACCTTTATCCCCTTTGTCAATCTTTCCTCGTTCATTCTCTCCATGTACTCAAACCATTTCAACACACCCTCTTCTGCTTTCTCAACCATGCTCATTTTATTACCACACATCTCTTACTCTTTCATTACTTACTCGATCAAACCACCTCACACCACATGTTGTCCTCAAACATTTAATTTTCAACACATCTACCCTCCTACGCACAAACCTATCTATAGCCCATGCCTTGCAACTATATGACATTGTTGGAACCACTATTCCTTCAAGCATACCCATTTTTGCTCCCCAAGATAATGTTCTCGCCCTCCACACATTCTTCAACGCTCCCAGAACCTTCGCCCCTTCTCTCACCCTGTGACTTGCTTCCGCATCCATGGTTCCATCTGATGCCAAATCCACTCCCAGATGTCTAAAACACTTCACATCCTCCAGAGTTTCTCCGTTCAAACTTACCTCCCAGTTAACTTGTCCCTCAACCCTCCTGAACCTAATAACCATGCTCTTATTCACATCTACTCTCAGCTTTCTTCTTTCACACACTTTACCAAACTCAGTCACCAACTTTTCCAGTTTCTCATCCGAATCAGCCACCAGTGCTGTATCATCAGTGAACAACATCTGCCTCACTTCCCAAGCCCTTTCATCCAGAACAGACTGCATACTTGTCCCTCTCTCCAAAACTCTTACATTTACCTCCATAACCACCCCATCCATAAACAACCATGGAAACATCACGCACCCCTGCCACAAACTGACATTCACTGGGAACCAGTCACTTTCCTCTCTTCCTACTCATACACATGCCTTACATCCTCGATAAAAACTTTTAACTGCTTCTAGCAACTTACCTCCCACACCATATACTCTTAAAACCTTCCACAAGGCATCTCTATCCACCCTATCATACCCCTTCTCCAGATCCATAAATGCCTCATACAAATCTATCTATTTTTCTAAGTATTTCTCACATACATTCTTCAAAGCAAACACCTGATCCACCTATCCTCTACCACTTCTGAGACCACACTGCTCTTTCCAAATCTGATGCTCTGTACATGCCTTTACCCCCTCAATCAATACTCTCACATATAATTTCCCAGGAATACTGAACAAACTTGTGTGTCTGTAATTTGAACACTCACCTCTATCCCCTTTGCCTTTGTACAATGGCACTTTGAATGCATTCCACCAGTCCTCAGGAACTTCACCATAATCCATACATACATTGAATATCCTTACCAACCAATCAACACCCTCATTTTTGATAAATTTCACTGCAGTACCATCCAAACCCACTGCCTTGCCAGCTTTCATTTTCTGCAAAGCTTTCACTACCTGTTCTCTGTTCACCAAACCATTCTCCTTGACCCTCTCACTTTGCACACCACCCAGACCAAAACACCCTTTATCTGCCACTTTGTCATCAAACATATTCAACAAACCTTCAAAATACTCACTCCATCTCCTTCTCACTTCATCACTACTCTTTATTACCACCCCATTTGCCCCCTTCACAGATGTTCCCATTTGTTCTTTTGCCTTATGCACATGCTTTACCTCCTTCCAAAACATCTTTTTATTCTCCTTGAAATTTAATGATACTCTCTCACCCCAACTCTCATTTGTCCTCTTTTTCACTTCTTGCACCCTTCTCTTGACCTCCTACTGCTTTCTTTTATACATCTCCCAGTCATTTGCACTACTTCTCTGCAAAAATCATCCAAACACCTTTCTCTTCTCTTTCACTAACAATCTTACTTATTCATCCCACCACTCACTACCCTTTCTAATCCGCCCACCTCCCACGCTTCTCATGCCACAAGCATCTTTTGCACAAGCCATCACTGCTTCCCTAAATACATCCCATTCCTCTCCCACTCACCGTGCATCCTTTGCTCTCACCTTTTTCCATTCTGCACTCAATCTCTACTGGTACTTCTTCACACAGGTTTCCTTCCTAAGCTCACTTACTCTCACCTTTCTCTTCACCCCAACATTCTCTCTTCTTTTCTGAAAACCTCTACAGATCTTCACCTTCGCCTCCACAAGATAATGATCAGACATCCCTCCAGTTGCACCTCTCAGTACATTAACATCGAAAAGTCTCTGTTTCACACTCTTGTCAATTAACACGTGGTCCAATAATGTTTTCTGGCCATGTCTTCTACTCACATACGTATACTTATGTATATCTCTCTTTTTAAACCAGATATTCACAATCACCACTCTTTTTTCATCACACAAATCTACAAGCTCTTCACCATTTTCATTTACAACACTGAACACCCCATGTACACCAATTGTTCCCTCAACTGCCACATTACTCACCTTTGCATTCAAATCACCCATCACTATAACCCAGTCTCGTGCATCAAAACTGCTAACACACTCACTCAGCTGCTCCCAAATCACTTGCCTCTCATGATCTTTCTTCTCATGCCCAGTTGCATATGCACCAATAATCACCCATCTCTCCATCCACTTTCAGTTTTACCCATATCAATCTAGAGTTTACTTTCTTACACTCTATCACGTACTCCCACCACTCCTGTTTCAGGAGTAGTGCTATTCCTTCCCTTGCTCTTGTCCTTTCACCAACCCCTGACTTTACTCCCACGACATTCCTAAACCACTTTTCCCCTTTACCCTTGAGCATTGTTTCACTCAGAGCCAAAACATCCAGGTTCCTTTCCTCAAACATACTGCCTATCTCTCCTTTTGTCTCATCTTGGTTACATCCACACACATTTAGACACCCCAATCTGAGCCTTCGAGGAGGATGAGCACTCCCCGCATGACTCCCCCTTCTGTTTCCCCTTATGGATGAGAGAGCTTGGGAAGTGAGTCAGTTGTTGTTTGCTGATGATACAGCGCTGGCGGCTGATTTGGGTGAGAAACTGCAGAAGCTGGTGACTGAGTTTGGTTAAGTGAGTGAAAGAAGAAAGCTGAGAGTAAATGTGAATAAGAGCAAGGTTATTAGGTACAGTAGGGTTTAGGGACAAGTCAATTGAGAGTTAAGTTTAAATGGAGAAAAACTGGAGGAATTGAAGTGTTTTAGATATCTGGGAGTGGATTTGGCAGCAGATGGAACCATGGAAGCGGAAGTGAATCATAGGGTGGGGGAGGGGGCAAAAGTTCTGGGAGCGTTGAAGAATGTGTGGGAGTCAAGAACGTTATCTTGGAAAGCAAAAGTGGGTATGTTTGAAGGAATAGTGGTTCCAACAATGATATATGGTTGTGAGGCGTGGGCTATGGATAGAGTTGTGCGCAGGAGGATGGATGTGCTGGAAATGAGATGTTTGAGGACAATGTGTGGTGTGAGGTGGTTTGATCGAGTAAGTAATGTAAGGGTAAGAGAGATGTGTGGAAATAAAAAGAGCGTGGTTGAGAGAGCAGAAGAGGGTGTTTTGAAATGGTTTGGGCACATGGAGAGAATGAGTGAGGAAAGATTGACCAAGAGGATATATGTGTCGGAGGTGGAGGGAACGAGGAGAAGAGGGAGACCAAACTGGAGGTGGAAAGATGGAGTGAAAAAGATTTTGTGTGATCGGGGCCTGAACATGCAGGAGGGTGAAAGGTGTGCAAGGAATAGAGTGAATTGGAACGATGTGGTATACCGGGGTCGACGTGCTGTCAATGGATTGAACCAGGGCATGTGAAGCGTCTGGGGTAAACCATGGAAAGTTGTGTGGGGCCTGGATGTGGAAAGGAAGCTGTGGTTTCGGTGCATTATTACATGACAGCTAGAGACTGAGTGTGAACGAATGGGGCCTTTGGTGTCTTTTCCTAGCGCTACCTCGCACACATGAGGGGGGAGGGGGTTGTTATTCCATGTGTGGCGAGGTGGCGATGGGAACAAATAAAGGCAGACTATGAATTATGTACATGTGTATATATGTATATGTCTGTGTGTGTATATATATGTGTACATTGAGATGTATAGGTATGTATATTTGTGTGTGTGGACGTGTATGTATATACATGTGTATGTGGGCGGGTTGGGCCATTCTTTCGTCTGTTTCCTTGCGCTACCTCGCTAACGCGGGTGACAGCGAGAAAGCAAAATAAATAAAAATATATAAATAAATATATATTTTTTTTTTTGTCGCTGTCTCCCGCATTTGTGAGGTAGCGCAAGGAAACAGACGAAAGAAATGGCCCAACCCACCCCCATACACATGTATATACATACGTCCACACATGCAAATATACATACCTACACAGCTTTCCATGGTTTACCCCAGACGCTTCACATGCCCTGATTCAATCCACTGACAGCACGTCAACCCCGGTATACCACATCGCTCCAATTCACTCTATTCCTTGCCCTCCTTTCACCCTCCTGCATGTTCAGGCCCCGATCACACAAAATCTTTTTCACTCCATCTTTCCACCTCCAATTTGGTCTCCCTCTTCTCCTCGTTCCCTCCACCTCCGACACATATATCCTCTTGGTCAATCTTTCCTCACTCATTCTCTCCATGTGCCCAAACCATTTCAAAACACCCTCTTCTGCTCTCTCAACCACGCTCTTTTTATTTCCACACATCTCTCTTACCCTTACGTCACTTACTCGATGAAACCACCTCACACCACACATTGTCCTCAAACATCTCATTTCCAGCACATCCATCCTCCTGCGTACAACTCTATCCATAGCCCACGCCTCGCAACCATACAACATTGTTGGAACCACTATTCCTTCAAACATACCCATTTTTGCTTTCCGAGATAATGTTCTCGACTTCCACACATTCTTCAAGGCCCCCAGAATTTTCGCCCCCTCCCCCACCCTATGATCCACTTCCGCTTCCATGGTTCCATCTGCTGCCACATCCACTCCCAGATATCTAAAACACTTCACTTCCTCCAGTTTTGCTCCATTCAAACTCACCTCCCAGTTGACTTGACCCTCAACCCTACTGTACCTAATAACCTTGCTCTTATTCACATTTACTCTTAACTTTCTTCTTTCACACACTTTACCAAACTCAGTCACCAGCTTCTGCAGTTTCTCACGTGAATCAGCCACCAGCGCTGTATCATCAGCGAACAGCAACTGACTCACTTCCCAAGCTCTCTCATCCCCAACAGACTTCATACTTGCCCCTCTTTCCAAAACTCTTGCATTCACCTCCCTAACAACCCCATCCATAAACAAATTAAACAACCATGGAGACATCACACACCCCTGCCGCAAACCTACATTCACTGAGAACCAATCACTTTCCTCTCTTCCTACACGTACACATGCCTTACATATATATGCAACTGAGCACAGTGGATGGGCCATTGTTTGTCTGTTTCTTGACACTATGTCACTGTCTTGGGAAATGGTGATCAATTATACTAAAAGAAATAATAATATGAAACTAAAGTTATTAAGAAAGGGGGTGACAGTTCTGCTAATTGGTTAGTTATAATTTTCATTGTATGTATGGATAATGGTGAGGTGCCTGAAGATTGGTAGAATACATGTATAGTGTCATTGTATGAAGATAAGGGGAAATAAAGGTGAGTGTTCATATTACAGAGTTATAAGTTTGTTGAGTGTACCTGGTAAGTTTTATGGAAAGTATTGATTGAGACGGTGAAGATATGTACAAAGCATCAGATTGGGAAGGAGCAGTATGATTTCAGAAGGGGTAGAGGATATGTGGAACAGATGTTTACTGTAAAGAATATGTGTTAGAAATACTTAAAATACTTAGAGAACAGATGGATTTGTATGTTACATTTATGACTTGAGAGAGTATTTGATAGGGTTGATGGAGATTCCTTTTGGAAGTCTTGGAAGAATATATGGTGTGGGAGGAAAGCTGCTAGAGGCAGTGAAGTTTTTATCAAGGTTTGTCTGTGGCAGGGATGTTTGATGTCACCATGTTTTTTAATTGGTTTATGGATGAGGTGATGAGGAAGGTAGCTGCAAGTGTCTTGGAGAGAGAGGTGATTATGAAGTCTGTGAGAGATGAGAAGGCCTTGAATCACTTGTTTGCTGATGATACAGCACTAGCAGCAGATTTAAACAAGAAACCTCTAAAATTGGTGGCTTTGTTTGGAAGAGTTTGTGAAAGGAGGAAGTTGAGAGTAAATGTGATTAACAGCAATGTTATTGGTTCAGCAGGGTTGAGGGATAGGTTACTTGGGTTGTTAGTTTGACTGGAGAAAACTTGGAGGAAGAAAAGTGTTTTAGATACCTGGAAGTGGACAAGGCAGCAAATGGAACCATGGAAGTGGAAGTGAGTCATAGGATGGGTGAGGGGGCGAAGGTTTTGGAAGCACTGAAGAATGCGTGGAAAGAGAGGGTAAAAATGGAAATGTTTGAAGGTATAGTAATCCCAACAGTATTATATATATATATATATATATATATATATATTTTTTTTTTTTTTTTTTCATACTATTCGCCATTTCCCGCAGTAGCGGAGTAGCTTTAGGAACAGAGGACTGAGCCTTTGAGGGAAATCCCCACTTGGCCCCCTTCTCTGTTCCTTCCTTTGGAAAATCAAAAATGAGAGGGGAGGATTTCCAGCCCCCCCCCCCCCCCCCACTCCTTTCCCTTTTAGTCGCCTTTTACAACACGCAGGGAACACGTGGGAAGTATTCTTTCTCCCCTATCCTCAGGGATAGAATATATATATATATATATATATATATATATATATATATATATATATATATATATATATATATATATAGGGAGGTAAATGCAAGAGTCTTGGAAAGAGGGGCAAGTATGAAGTCTGTTGGGGATGAGAGAGCTTGGGAAGTGAGTCAGTTGTTGTTCGCTGATGATACAGCGCTGGTGGCGGATTCATGTGAGAAACTGCAGAAGCTGGTGACGGAGTTTGGTAAAGTGTGTGGAAGAAGAAAGTTAAGAGTAAATGTGAATAAGAGCAAGGTTATTAGGTACAGTAGGGTTGAGGGTAAAGTCAATTGGGAGGTGAGTTTGAATGGTGAAAAACTGGAGGAAGTGAAGTGTTTTAGATATCTGGGAGTGGATCTGTCAGCGGATGGAACCATGGAAGCGGAAGTGGATCATAGGGTGGGGGAGGGGGCGAAAATTTTGGGAGCCTTGAAAAATGTGTGGAAGTCGAGAACATTATCCCGGAAAGCAAAAATGGGTATGTTTGAAGGAATAGTAGTTCCAACAATGTTGTATGGTTGCGAGGCGTGGGCTATGGATAGAGTTGTGCGCAGGAGGATGGATGTGCTGGAAATGAGATGTTTGAGGACAATGTGTGGTGTGAGGTGGTTTCATCGAGTAAGTAACGTAAGGGTAAGAGAGATGTGTGGAAATAAAAAGAGCGTGGTTGAGAGAGCAGAAGAGGGTGTTTTAAAATGGTTTGGGCACATGGAGAGAATGAGTGAGGAAAGATTGACCAAGAGGATATATGTGTCGGAGGTGGAGGGAACGAGGAGAAGAGGGAGACCAAATTGGAGGTGGAAAGATGGAGTGAAAAAGATTTTGTGTGATCGGGGCCTGAACATGCAGGAGGGTGAAAGGAGGGCAAGGAATAGAGTGAATTGGAGCGATGTGGTATACAGGGGTTGACGTGCTGTCAGTGGATTGAATCAAGGCATGTGAAGCGTCCGGGGTAAACCATGGAAAGCTGTGTAGGTATGTATATTTGTGTGTGTGGACGTGTGTATGTACATGTGTATGGGGGGGGGTTGGGCCATTTCTTTCGTCTGTTTCCTTGCGCTACCTCGCAAACGCGGGAGACAGCGACAAAGTATAAAAAAAAAAAAAAAAAAAATATATATATGTATATATATATATATATATATATATATATATATATATATATATATATATATATATATATATGTATATATATATATATATATATATATATATATATATATATATATATATATATATATATATATTATTATTATACTTTGTCGCTGTCTCCCGCGTTTGCGAGGTAGCGCAAGGAAACAGACGAAAGAAATGGCCCAACCCCCCCCCCCCCCATACACATGTATGTACATACGTCCACACACACAAATATACATACCTACACAGCTTTCCATGGTTTACCCCAGACGCTTCACATGCCTTGATTCAATCCACTGACAGCACGTCAACCCCGGTATACCACATCGCTCCAATTCACTCTATTCCTTGCCCTCCTTTCACCCTCCTGCATGTTCAGGCCCCGATCACACAAAATCTTTTTCACTCCATCTTTCCACCTCCAATTTGGTCTCCCTCTTCTCCTCGTTCCCTCCACCTCCGATACATATATCCTCTTGGTCAATCTTTCCTCACTCATTCTCTCCATGTGCCCAAACCACTTCAAAACACCCTCTTCTGCTCTCTCAACCACGCTCTTTTTATTTCCACACATCTCTCTTACCCTTACGTTACTCACTCGATCAAACCACCTCACACCACACATTGTCCTCAAACATCTCATTTCCAGCACATCCATCCTCCTGCGCACAACTCTATCCATAGCCCACGCCTCGCAACCATACAACATTGTTGGAACTACTATTCCTTCAAACATACCCATTTTTGCTTTCCGAGATAATGTTCTCGACTTCCACACATTCTTCAAGGCCCCCAGAATTTTCGCCCCCTCCCCCACCCTATGATCCACTTCCGCTTCCATGGTTCCATCCGCTGCCAGATCCACTCCCAGATATCTAAAACACTTCACTTCCTCCAGTTTTTCTCCATTCAAACTCACCTCCCAATTGACTTGACCCTCAACCCTACTGTACCTAATAACCTTGCTCTTATTCACATTTACTCTTAACTTTCTTCTTCCACACACTTTACCAAACTCAGTCACCAGCTTCTGCAGTTTCTCACATGAATCAGCCACCAGCGCTGTATCATCAGCGAACAACAACTGACTCACTTCCCAAGCTCTCTCATCCCCAACAGACTTCATACTTGCCCCTCTTTCCAAAACTCTTGCATTTACCTCCCTAACAACCCCATCCATAAACAAATTAAACAACCATGGAGACATCACACACCCCTGCCGCAAACCTACATTCACTGAGAACCAATCACTTTCCTCTCTTCCTACATGTACACATGCCTTACATCCTCGATAAAAACTTTTCACTGCTTCTAACAACATGCCTCCCACACCATATATTCTTAATACCTTCCACAGAGCATCTCTATCAACTCTATCATATGCCTTCTCCAGATCCATAAATGCTACATACAAATCCATTTGCTTTTCTAAGTATTTCTCACATACATTCTTCAAAGCAAACACCTGATCCACACATCCTCTACCACTTCTGAAACCACACTGCTCTTCCCCAATCTGATGCTCTGTACATGCCTTCACCCTCTCAATCAATACCCTCCCATATAATTTACCAGGAATACTCAACAGACTTATACCTCTGTAATTTGAGCACTCACTCTTATCCCCTTTGCCTTTGTACAATGGCACTATGCACGCATTCCGCCAATCCTCAGGCACCTCACCATGAGTCATACATACATTAAATAACCTTACCAACCAGTCAACAATACAGTCACCCCCTTTTTTAATAAATTCCGCTGCAATACCATCCAAACCTGCTGCCTTGCCGGCTTTCATCTTCCGCAAAGCTTTCACTACCTCTTCTCTGTTTACCAAATCATTTTCCCTATATATATATATATATATATATATATATATATATATATATATATATATATATATATTTTTTTTTTTTTGCTTTGTCGCTGTCTCCCGCGTTTGCGAGGTAGCGCAAGGAAACAGACGAAAGAAATGGCCCAACCCACCCCCATACACATGTATATACATACATCCACACAAGTAAATATACATACCTGCACAGCTTTCCATGGTTTACCCCAGACGCTTCACATGCCCTGATTCAATCCACTGACAGCACGTCAACCCCGGTATACCACATCGCTCCAATTCACTCTATTCCTTGCTCTCCTTTCACCCTCCTGCATGTTCAGGCCCCGATCACACAAAATCTTTTTCACTCCATCTTTCCACCTCCAATTTGGTCTCCCTCTTCTCCTCGTTCCCTCCACCTCCGACACATATATCCTCTTGGTCAATCTTTCCTCACTCATTCTCTCCATGTGCCCAAACCATTTCAAAACACCCTCTTCTGCTCTCTCAACCACGCTCTTTTTATTTCCACACATCTCTCTTACCCTTACGTTACTTACTCGATCAAACCACCTCACACCACACATTGTCCTCAAACATCTCATTTCCAGCACATCCATCCTCCTGCGCACAACTCTATCCATAGCCCACGCCTCGCAACCATACAACATTGTTGGAACCACTATTCCTTCAAACATACCCATTTTTGCTTTCCGAGATAATGTTCTCGACTTCCACACATTCTTCAAGGCTCCCAGAATTTTCGAACCCTCCCCCACCCTATGATCCACTTCCGCACCCATGGTTCCATCCGCTGCCACATCCACTCCCAGATATCTAAAACACTTCACTTCCTCCAGTTTTTCTCCATTCAAACTCACCTCCCAATTGACTTGACCCTCAACCCTACTGTACCTAATAACCTTGCTCTTATTCACATTTACTCTTAACTTTCTTCTTTCACACACTTTACCAAACTGTCACCAGCTTCTGCAGTTTCTCACATGAATCAGCCACCAGCGCTGTATCATCAGCAAACAACAACTGACTGACTTCCCAAGCTCTCTCATCCCCAACAGACTTCATACTTGCCCCTCTTTCCAAAACTCTTGCATTCACCTCCCTAACAACCCCATCCATAAACAAATTAAACAACCATGGAGACATCACACACCCCTGCCGCAAACCTACATTCACTGAGAACCAATCACTTTCCTCTCTTCCTACACGTACACATGCCTTACAGCCTCGATAAAAACTTTTCACTGCTTCTAACAACTTGCCTCCCACACCATATATTCTTAATACCTTCCACAAAGCATCTCTATCAACTCTATCATATGCCTTCTCCAGATCCATAAATGCTACATACAAATCCATTTGCTTTTCTAAGTATTTCTCACACACATTCTTCAAAGCAAACACCTGATCCACACATCCTCTACCACTTCTGAAACCACACTGCTCTTCCCCAATCCGATGCTCTGTACATGCCTTCACCCTCTCAATCAATACCCTCCCATATAATTTACCAGGAATACTCAACAAACTTATACCTCTGTAATTTGAGCACTCACTCTTATCCCCTTTGCCTTTGTACAATGGCACTATGCACGCATTCCGCCAATCCTCAGGCACCTCACCATGAGTCATACATACATTAAATAACCTTACCAACCCGTCAACAATACAGTCACCCCCTTTTTTAATAAATTCCACTGCAATACCATCCAAACCTGCTGCCTTGCCAGCTTTCATCTTCCGCAAAGCTTTTACTACCTCTTCTCTGTTTACCAAATCATTTTCCCTAACCCTCTCACTTTGCACACCACCTCGACCAAAACACCCTATATCTGCCACTCTATCATCAAACACATTCAACAAACCTTCAAAATACTCACTCCATCTCCTTCTCACATCACCACTACTTGTTATCACCTCCCCATTTGCGCCCTTCAATGAAGTTCCCATTTGCTCCCTTGTCTTATGCACTTTATTTACCTCCTTCCAGAACATCTTTTTATTCTCCCTAAAATTTAATGATACTCTCTCACCCCAACTCTCATTTGCCCTCTTTTTCACCTCTTGCACCTTTCTCTTGACCTCCTGTCTCTTTCTTTTATACATCTCCCACTCAATTGCATTTTTTCCCTGCAAAAATCGTCCAAATGCCTCTCTCTTCTCTTTCACTAATACTCTTACTTCTTCATCCCACCACTCACTACCCTTTCTAATCTATATATATATATATATCTTTTTTCTTTCAAACTATTCGCCATTTCCCGCATTAGCGAGGTACCGTTAAGAACAGAGGACTGGGCCTTTGAGGGAATACCCTCACCTGGCCCAATTCTCTGTTCCTTCTTTTGGAAAATTGAAAAAAAAACCGAGAGGGGAGGATTTCCAGCCCCCCGCTCCCTCCCCTTTTAGTCGCCTTCTACGACACGCAGGGAATACGTGGGAAGTATTCTTAATCCCCTATCCCCAGGGATAATATATATATATATATATATATATATATATATATATATATATATATATATATATATATATATATATTATCCCTGGGGATAGGGGATTAAGAATACTTCCCACGTATTCCCTGCGTGTCGTAGAAGGCGACTAAAAGGGGAGGGAGCGGGGGGCTGGAAATCCTCCCCTCTCGTTTTTTTTTTTTTTCCCAAAAGAAGGAACAGAGGGGGCCAGGTGAGGATATTCCAAAAAAGGCCCAGTCCTCTGTTCCTAACGCTACCTCGCTAACGCGGGAAATGGCGAATAGTTTAAAAGAAAAGAAAGAATATTTATATATATATATATATATATATATATATATATATATATATTTATATTTATTTATTTATTTATTTATTTTATTTTGCTTTGTCGCTGTCTCCCGCATTACCGAGGTAGCGCAAGGAAACAGACGAATGAATGGACGAACCCACTGACATACACATGTATATACATACACGTCCACACACACAAATATACATACCTCTACATCTCAACTTATACATATATACATACACACACAGACATATACATATATACACACGAACATAATTCATACTGTCTGCCTTTATTCATTCCCATCGCCATACTGTCTGCCTTTATTCATTCCCATCGCCACCCTGCCACACATGAAATAACAACCCCCTCCCCCTCATGTGCGCGAGGTATCGCTAGGAAGACAACAAAGGCCCCATTCGTTCACACTCTCTCTCTAGATGTCATGTAATAATGCACTGAAACCACAGCTCCCTTTCCACATCCAGGCCCCACAGAACTTTCCATGGTTTACCCCAAATGCTTCACATGCCCTGTTTCAATCCATTGACTGCACGCCAGCCATGATATACCACATCGTTCCAATTCACTCTATTCCTTGCACGCCTTTCACATACAAATGTATATATATATATATATATCTATATCTATATATATATATATATATATATATATATATATATATATATATATATATATATATATATATATATTTTTTTTTTTTTTTTTTTTTGTCGGTCTCCCGCGTTTGCGAGGTAGCACAAGGAAACAGACGAAAGAAATGGCCCAACCCACCCCCATACACATGTATATACATACATCCACACACGCAAATATTCATACCTACACAGCTTTCCATGGTTTACCCCAGACGCTTCACTTGCCCTGATTCAATCCACTGACAGTACGTCAACCCTGGTATACCACAAGGATCCAATTCACTCTACTCCTTGCCCTCCTTTCACCCTCCTGCATGTTCAGGCCCCGATTACACAAAATCTTTTTCACTCCATCTTTCCACCTCCAATTTGGTCTCCCACTTCTCCTCGTTCCCTCCACCTCCAACACATATATCCTCTTGGTCAATCTTTCCTCACTCATTCTCTCCATGTGCCCAAACCATTTCAAAACACCCTCTTCTGCTCTCTCAACCACGCTCTTTTTATTTCCACACATCTCTCTTACCCTTACGTTACTTACTCGATCAAACCACCTCAGACCACACATTGTCCTCAAACATCTCATTTCCAGCACATCCATCCTCCTGCGCACAACTCTATCCATAGCCCACGCCTCGCAACCATACAACATTGTTGGAACCACTATTCCTTGAAACATACCCATTTTTGCTTTCAGAGATAATGTTCTCGACTTCCACACATTCTTCAAGGCTCCCAGGATTTTCGCCCACTCCCCCACCCTATGATCCACTTCCGCTTCCATGGTTCCATCCGCTGCCAGATCCACTCCAAGATATCTAAAACACTTTACTTCCTCCAGTTTTTCTCCATTCAAACTTACCTCCCAATTGACTTGACCCTCAACCCTACTGTACCTAATTACCTTGCTCTTATTCACATTTACTAGTGAAAGAGAAGAGAGAGGCATTTGGACAATTTTTTTAGGGAAAAAATGCAATTGAGTGGAAGATGTATAAAAGAAAGAGACAGGATGTCAAGAGAAAGGTGCAAGAGGTGAAAAAGAGGGCAAATGAGAGTTGGGGTGAGAGAGTATCATTAAATTTTACGGAGAATAAAAAGATTTTCTGGAAGGAGGTAAATAAAGTGCGTAAGACAAGGGAGCAAATGGGAACTTCAGTGAAGGGCGCAAATGGGGAGGTAATAACAAGTAGTGGTGATGTGAGAAGGAGATGGAGTGAGTATTTTGAAGGTTTGTTGAATGTGTTTGATGATAGAGTGGCAGATATAGGGTGTTTTGGTCGAGGTGGTGTGCAAAGTGAGAGGGTTAGGGAAAATGATTTGGTAAACAGAGAAGAGGTAGTAAAAGCTTTGCGGAAGATGAAAGCCGGCAAGGCAGCAGGTTTGGATGGTATTGCAGTGGAATTTATTAAAAAAGGGGGTGACTGTATTATTGACTGGTTGGTAAGGTTATTTAATGTATGTATGACTCATGGTGAGGTGCCTGAGGATTGGCGGAATGCGTGCATAGTGCCTTTGTACAAAGGCAAAGGGGGTAAGAGTGAGTGCTCAAATTACAGAGGTATAAGTTTGTTGAGTATTCCTGGTAAATTATATGGGATGGTATTGATTGAGAGGGTGAAGGCATGTACAGAGCATCAGATTGGGGAAGAGCAGTGTGGTTTCAGAAGTGGTAGAGGATGTGTGGATCAGGTGTTTGCTTTGAAGAATGTATGTGAGAAATACTTAGAAAAGCAAATGGATTTGTATGTAGCATTTATGGATCTGGAGAAGGCATATGATAGAGTTGATAGAGATGCTCTGTGGAAGGTATTAATAATATATGGTGTGGGAGGCATGTTGTTAGAAGCAGTGAAAAGTTTTTATCGAGGATGTAAGGCATGTGTACGTGTAGGAAGAGAGGAAAGTGATTGGTTCTCAGTGAATGTAGGTTTGCGGCAGGGGTGTGTGATGTCTCCATGGTTGTTTAATTTGTTTGTGGTTGGGGTTGTTAGGGAGGTGAATGCAAGAGTTTTGGAAAGAGAGGCAAGTATGAAGTCTGTTGTGGATGAGAGAGCTTGGGAAGTGAGTCAGTTGTTGTTCGGTGATGATACAGCGCTGGTGGCTGATTCATGTGAGAAACTGCAGAAGCTGGTGACTGAGTTTGGTAAAGTGTGTGAAAGAAGAAAGTTAAGAGTAAATGTGAATATATATATTATTTATTTATTTTTATTATACTTTGTCGCTGTCTCCCGCATTTGCGAGGTAGCGCAAGGAAACAGACGAAAGAAATGGCCCAACCCCGCCCCATACACATGTATATACATACGTCCACACACGCAAATATACATACCTACACAGCTTTCCATGGTTTACCCCAGACGCTTCACATGCCTTGATTCAATCCACTGACAGCACGTCAACCCCGGTATACCACATCGATCCAATTCACACTGTTCCTTGCCCTCCTTTCACCCTCCTGCATGTTCAGGCCCCGATCACACAAAATCTTTTTCACTCCATCTTTCCACCTCCAATTTGGTCTCCCAATTCTCCTCGTTCCCTCCACCTCCGACACATATATCCTCTTGGTCAATCTTTCCTCACTCATTCTCTCCATGTGCCCGAACCATTTCAAAACACTCTCTTCTGCTCTCTCAACCACGCTCTTTTTATTTCCATACATCTCTCTTACCCTTACGTTACTTACTCGATCAAACCACCTCACACCACACATTGTCCTCAAACATCGTATTTCCAGCACATCCATCCTCCTGCGCACAACTCTATCCATAGCCCACGCCTCGCAACCATACAACATTGTTGGAACCACTATTCCTTCAAACATACCCATTTTTGCTTTCGGAGATAATGTTCTCGACTTCCACACATTCTTCAAGGCTACCAGGATTTTCGCCCCCTCCCCCATCCTATGATCCACTACCGCTTCCATGGTTCCATCCGCTGCTAGATCCACTCCCAGATATCTAAATCACTTTACTTCCTCCAGTTTTTCTCCATTCAAACTTACCTCCCAATTGACTTGACCCTCAACCCTACTGTACCTAATTACCTTGCTCTTATTCACATTTACTCTTAACTTTCTTCTTTCACACACTTTACCAAACTCAGTCACCAGCTTCTGCAGTTTCTCACATGAATCAGCCACCAGCGCTGTATCATCAGCGAACAACAACTGACTCACTTCCCAAGCTCTCTCATCCACAACAGACTTCATACTTGCCCCTCTTTCCAAAACTCTTGCATTCACCTCCCTAACAACCCCATCCATAAACAAATTAAACAACCATGGAAACATCACACACCCCTGCCGCAAACCTACATTCACTGAGAACCAATCACTTTCCTCTCTTCCTACACGTACACATGCCTTACATCCTCGATAAAAATTTTTCACTGCTTCTATATATATATATAGATATATATATATATATATATATATATATATATATATATATATATATATATGTATGAATATTTATTTATTTAAATATTTATTTATTTCGGGAGCGGGGGGCCAGAAATCCTCCCCTCCTTGTATCTTTAACTTTCTAGAAAATGGGAAACAGAAGGAGTCACGCGGGGAGTGCTCATCCTCCTCGTAGACTCAGATTGGGGTGTCTAAATGTGTGTGGATGTAACCAAGATGTGAAAAAAGGAGAGATAGGTAGTATGTTTGAGGAAAGGAACCTGGATGTTTTGGCTCTGAGTGAAACGAAGCTCAAGGGTAAAGGGGAAGAGTGGTTTGGGAGTGTCTTGGGAGTAAAGTCAGGGGTTAGTGAGAGGACAAGAGCAAGGGAAGGAGTAGCAGTACTCCTGAAACAGGAGTTGTGGGAGTATGTGATAGAATGTAAGAAAGTAAATTCTTGATTAATATGGGTAAAACTGAAAGTTGATGGAGAGAGATGGGTGATTATTGGTGCATATGAACCTGGGCATGAGAAGAAAGATCATGAGAGGCAAGTGTTTTGGGAGCAGCTGAATGAGTGTGTTAGTGGTTTTGATGCACGAGACCGGGTTATAGTGATGGGTTATTTGAATGCAAAGGTGAGTAATGTGGCAGTTGAGGGAATAATTGGTATGCATGGGGTGTTCAGTGTTGTAAATGGAAATGGTGAAGAGCTTGTAGATTTATGTGCTGAAAAAGGACTGGTGATTGGGAATACCTGGTTTAAAAAGCGAGATATACATAAGTATACGTATGTAAGTAGGAGAGATGGCCAGAGAGCGTTATTGGATTACGTGTTAATTGACAGGCGCGCGAAAGAGAGACTTTTGGATGTAAATGTGCTTAGAGGTGCAACTGGAGGGATGTCTGATCATTATCTTGTGGAGGCTAAGGTGAAGAATTGTATGGGTTTTCAGAAAAGAAGAGTGAATGTTGGGGTGAAGAGGGTGGTGAGAGTAAGTGAGCTAGGGAAGGAGACTTGTGTGAGGAAGTACCAGGAGAGACTGAGTACAGAATGGAAAAGGTGAGAACAATGGAAGTAAGGGGAGTGGGGGAGGAATGGGATGTATTTAGGGAATCAGTGATGGATTGCGCAAAAGATGCTTGTGGCATGAGAAGCGTGGGAGGTGGGTTGATTAGAAAGGGTAGTGAGTGGTGGGATGAAGAAAGTAAGATTATTAGTGAAAGAGAAGAGAGAGGCATTTGGACGATTTTTGCAGGGAAAAAATGCAATTGAGTGGAGATGTATAAAAGAAAGAGACAGGAGGTAAAGAGAAAGGTGCAAGAGGTGAAAAAGAGGGCAAATGAGAGTTGGGGTGAGAGTATCGTTAGATTTTAGGGAGAATAAAAAGATGTTCTGGAAGGAGGTAAATAAAGTGCGTAAGACAAGGGAGCAAATGGGAACTTCAGTGAAGGGCGCTAATGGGGAGGTGATAACAAGTAGTGGTGATGTGAGAAGGAGATGGAGTGAGTATTTTGAAGGTTTGTTGAATGTGTTTGATGATAGAGTGGCAGGTATAGGGTGTCTTGGTCGAGGTGGTGTGCAAAGTGAGAGGGTTAGGGAAAATGATTTGGTAAACAGAGAAGAGGTAGTAAAAGCTTTGCGGAAGATGAAAGCCGGCAAGGCAGCAGGTTTGGATGGTATTGCAGTGGAATTTATTAAAAAAGGGGGTGACTGTATTGTTGACTGGTTGGTAAGGTTATTTAATGTATGTATGACTCATGGTGAGGTGCCTGAGGATTGGCGGAATGCGTGCATAGTGCCATTGTACAAAGGCAAAGGGGATAAGCGTGAGTGCTCAAATTACAGAGGTATAAGTTTGTTGAGTATTCCTGGTAAACTATATGGGAGGGTATTGATTGAGAGGGTGAAGGCATGTACAGAGCATCAGATTGGGGAAGAGCAGTGTGGTTTCAGAAGTGGTAGAGGATGTGTGGATAA